>NC_140139.1:9483308-9773670 GCF_964035555.1 Netta rufina
GTTCTTGGCCATTTCCCTGGTGTTTCATTTGTGCAGTGAATAAGACCATTAAATGCTACAGAAGGCCATCATCATCTGAAAAACCCACTAGAAAAATCTCTTTTCAGCAGATCTGATAAAAAACATGGCTTTTATAACCAGGATCAGGGCTTAGAGCAATTGTGCTCTATTGCCAGAGACAAGACCTGTCCCTTACCCTTACACCAAGGCCTTTGAACTGACGATCTGCATGGAAGATCAGCCCACACTAGTCCAGATGTCTCCTTTCCAGTTCCTCACAAATGGTAGCAGTCTCACCTGCCTTCCTCGGCCACTAGGGACCCTAACTCTGACCTGGGGGGTAGGCTGAAGGAGTTATGGGTGACCGGGCTTTTTCCAAAGGTTTGCTCTCAGCCTGCTCCTTTTCCCAAGGAAATGGTCATTGTCAGTTGGGTTAAATGAAACAAAGAAATGGGCCAGGGTAAGAGGATATCTTACTGGAAGTCACAGCAAAAAAGGCTTTTTACTCAGCCGTGGATATCTGACTTTCAATACGTTGTGACCTATGCTCAACTCTGGCTCTTTGACGGACTTTCCACAGCAGTTTGAGCAGTTACAGTATTGGAAAGACCCTTGGGAGATGGGAAGCTAGCTTGTGAAACTAATGAAACTAAAAACCTCCTCTGAAGGCTGTGCCATGCCTACACACTGCTGACGGAGTTGGGCAGAGTCTCAGGGTGGTGTGGAGAAATGTGCCCAGCTTGGGGCTCCCAGGCGGCCAGCATGGCTTGTTCGGAAGTGCTGGGTGGACACATAGAGGACTTCAGTGTTACCCAGGAAGAGCACAGGAGTGGCAGGAGGGGTATGCAGCACAGGGGAGATTAGGGACACACCTTTTGCCTGGGTCCCAGCTCCATGCAACACACTCGGCCTGTTTGAGTCACCCACTTTTGCAGTTCCTAGGGTGGGCACTCACAGCACGGCTACCCAGTATGGTGGCAGCTTCCCTCTGCCAGCTGCTCCCAGCAGAGCCTCCTGCACCTCCAATTCCTCCTTCAGCTCCAGTGGAAGAGCAGACAAGCTTTCTGAAGCTGTAACCCCCATAGCAGAGCCCCAGTTTTGCTCTCTCAAAGTCTGGCCGAGCATTGGAGAATGCAATCCCTGTACACGGTGACAGCTCTGTGAGCCAAGTTTGCTGGGCACATTTTGCTCCTGAAAAGTAAGAGCATCACACTCTTCATCCTCCTGGCAGCTCAGACATCTCAGAGGTCTCCTACAGCAACTGCTGGCTAAGCAGTGTGAAGTGTGTTTGCTAGAGTGCAAGGGAGGGCTGAAGAGTAAGAAGATGCTTAGCAAACTCAGATAGCCAGGAGACATCATCCAAAAAATTCTGCTCTGAAAGAGGGATCTGGGCTGGCTAGAGAGGTGGCTAAAATGAGAGCTGCCCAGGGACATGACTGAGCGGTCCTGGAAACCTCGTGATGCAGTAGGAACAGGCAAGAAGGTATGAAGAGAAGATAAGGACCATGAAGCCACTGTATGGAGAAGGTAAATAACTTCACCCCACCAAAGAGACCTGTCCCTCTGCCACCACCCACACAGGAAGGTCACGGATCCGCACTGCTCCTCAGTGAGCCTTACACCAGTGCCAGATGCCAAGCTTCTCACCCCACACAAGACAGTGGCAGCACCGGGACTGCTGGTCCATGGTTCACCCTTCTCCCCCATGATGTCTGGTTTGGCTTGTTACTCTTTAGGCATCTACCACATCCAGATGTGTCCAGATGTGCTCCCAGACAGGGAAGGGAGGTGGATATCCTCAGATAGGCATCATCTGACTTTCTACAGACCTCTATGCTGAGATGCAGGGAATCACACAGACATGTCCACACCTTCCCTATGGCAGGAACCCCAAGTGACCAGCCCAAGTGACACTAAATTGTAAGATCTGACTTGAAAGTACTTGTCAATGAGAAGAGACAGGAGAGAGTAGGCAGAGACATAAAGTAAGTGCCTAAATTCAGATGGGATCCCAGCACAATCAGGAGTCCTGGTGCTGTTGAGCCTAGTTTGGACAAAGTCAGGAATACAGTGGTGCTACAAGGAACACAAACAAGTTACTGAGTCCGCATTTTTCCTAAGGAGTTTTGTTGTTTCTCATCCAGCAAGGAAGCTAGAACTACAGCTAGAAGAGAAACAAGCAGACTATTATAACTCCAAACACATGACAGAAAGGGTAAAAAATAAGGAAAGGGAAAGAGATGAGCTGCAAGGCAATTAAGATGCCCAATGAAAAGACACCAACGTTGTCTCATAGCACCAGTGAAGCCCCGTACCCCTTTCAGAAGTGCCACATATTTTTTACCTCCTAAGCCACCAGACCAGGAGCAGCTAGCCAGTAAAGGTACGGCTGCACCATTCAGAGGAGGGCAGACCCAGCCCGGAGGCATGCGTCCAGCAAACCCATAGCCAAAAGCTGCAAGATGCCGGTCCAGAAAGTACTTGGGATGCATCCTAAACCTCTCTTCTCATGTCTGTCAGCATTCACGTCCTTCTTGTGCATCCTTCTTGAGCTACAGCAGCCTCCCAGGGAAGAGATCTTGTAGGACATGGCCCCTTGGGTTGTTCTCTCAGTGTAGAGTGTGCCAAGGGCTCAGTCTGAAGACTGTATATAGGATTGGGGCATTCAGCTGTGACACGTCCAAGCCTGAAAGCTTTTCTTAGCATTTGCCAGAGGGAGCAAAAGTGGAACTCGATGTGTTAGCCCTCTCATGACGTCTTGCACAACGCAGAGCTGGTTACGTGGTCTCCTCCGCCCAGCCAGCTGACCAGCGAGGTGAGTAATGGTGAGGCTGAGCAAAACTGAATCTGCATCTGAACTGTGCCTCCCTAATGTGGCAGATGAGCAACCACATCTCTTATGAATGGGAAATACTTATCTTCAAATTTTCTTCCAAAGCCACTTTTTGGCAGTGGTTACGTGAAGTAGTACCCAAATCTAGCTACAGACTGATGAGTAAGGAGAGATGAAGAGGTTACAGCCCAGGAGCTGAGCCAAAGCCATGACTTCACGTGCTCCTGACCAGTGCAGAGGCAGAGTAAAAGGCACGGCACGCATCGTGTGAACAAGATGCTCCAAGTGCCTCTCGCTATCCCGATCTGAGTGGCAGAAGAGGAGCACAGATGCTCACCCCAGGCACAACGTGCTTTATATAACCGGTTTCCAGCAATGTCAGTGTTATCCTGAGCATGGTGCAAACACAAAGGGCGGCACGGGGCCGCTCCCACTGCGTTTCAAACCAATTCGTTTGTTTTTTGGAACCACTACAGCAGAAGATTTCAAAGCAACATCTATTTACCAGTAAAAACAAGCACTCTAGTTGAGCCTTAAAAAGATGGGGCAAGGGGGAAAGCTTAAAAACTGAGGAGCAGGGCGAGCCCAGTAGCGAGCAGGTTTTCCTGCCTGCACGCTACCACGAGATGGCAGAGCGCACCGTGCTGCTTCGGCTGCCCGCAGCATCTCTCAGCAGCCAGTGCACGTCCTCCAGTTTCAAAACAAAAGGCTGGAGACAGGCATTTTTCTCACAGATAGCGATGAAGAAAGAGGGTTTGGAGAAGGGTGGGACTTTTTCCCTATTTTTTCCCCCCACCTTTTAATCACTAGATAGGCACAGGCTTTCCTTGCAGTATTTTGTGGCAGAGCTCAAGGAGGAGGTGGAGAGGTTGAGGGCTATCAGGGAGTGTGAGCAGGAGATAGACTTGTGGAGCTACTCCCTGCAGGGCCTCAAGGAGAGGTATCGAGGTGAGACACCCCAAATGGGGGTGGACCCCCTGCCCTGTCGCCGTCGGGCAGAGGGAGGGGATCTGGGAGCTGAGGAGGAATGGAAACAGGTCCCTGCTCGACACCGCAGGCGATGCCCTCCCCTTCTGGCCCCACCTTCCCAGGTGCCCTTACACAACAGGTTTGAGGCCCTGGAGCTTGAGAGACCGGTGGGTGAGGAAGAGGTAGCAAGTGTACCCAGGAGGATGCCTAGGGCGAGGAGGTCGACTCCACGCCTCAGGACTGCCTCCATCAAGAAAGACAGAAGGGTTATTGTTGTGGGAGACTCTCTTCTCAGGGGAACAGAGGGCCCTATTTGTCGGCCTGACCCTACCCGTAGGGAAGTCTGCTGCCTCCCTAGGGCCAGGGTCAGGGACGTTGCCAGGAGGCTTCCCAACCTGGTTCGCCCCTCTGACTATTATCCTCTTTTGATAGTCCAGGCAGGTAGTGATGACACTGAAGAGAGAAGCCTGAAGGCTATCAAAAGAGACTTTAGGGGACTGGGTCGGTTAGTGGATGGAGCGGGAGTGCAGGTGGTGTTTTTGTCCATCCCTACGGTGGCAGGGAGGGGTACAGAGAGGACACGGAAAGCCCACCTGTTAAACACGTGGCTCAGGGGCTGGTGCCAATGCAGAAATCTTGGGTTTTTCGACCATGGGGCGCTTTACTCGGCACCCGGCCTGATGGCCGCAGACGGGTCCCTATCTTTTAGGGGAAAACGGATCCTGGGCCAGGAGCTGGCAGGGCTCATTGAGAGGGCTTTAAACTAGGTAAGAAGGGGGATGGGGCTGAAGCAAGGATTGTTGGAGCTGTGCCAGGGGGAACAATAGTAAGGCCGGGGGATAAGGCAATGGCTCAGCTGAAGTGCATCTACACCAATGCACGCAGCATGGGTAACAAACAGGAGGAGCTGGAAGCCATCGTGCAGCAGGCAGGCTACGACTTGGTTGCCATCACAGAGACGTGGTGGGACCAGTCTCATGACTAGAGTGCTGCAATGACTGGCTATAGGCTCTTCAGAAGGGACAGGCAGCACAGAAGGGGTGATGGTGTGGCTCTCTATATTAGAGAGTCTTTCGATGTTGTAGAACTCGAGGCTGGGAATGACAAGGTCGAGTCCCTTTGGGTTAGGATTGGCAGGGACAACAAGGCTAGCGTCCTGGTCGGGGTCTGTTATAGACCGCCGAACCAGGATGAGGAGACGGATGAGGAGCTCTACAGGCAGCTGACAGAAGTTGCGAAATCTTCAGCGCTTGTTCTCGTGGGGGACTTCAACTTCCCTGACATCCTGGAAGCACAACACAGCCCAGAGAAAGCAGTCTAGGAGGTTTCTGGAGAGCGTGGAAGATAGCTTCCTGACGCAGCTGGTTAGTGAGCCTACCAGGGGTGGCACCCCGCTAGACCTTCTCTTCACAAACAGAGAAGGACTGGTGGAGGATGTGATTGTCGGGAGCTGTCTTGGGCAGAGTGACCACCAAATGGTGGAGTTCACTATTCTTGGCGAGGCCAGGAAGGGGACCAGTAAAACTGCTGTATTGGACTTCTGGAGGGCTGACTTTGAGCTGCTCAGGACACTGGTTGGTAGAGTCCCTTGGGAGATGGTTCTGAAGGGCAGAGGAGTCCAGGAAGGCTGGGCGCTCTTCAAGAGGGAAATCTTAATGGCGCAGGAACGGTCTGTCCCCACGTGCCCAAAGACGAGCTGGCAGGGAAGAAGACCAGCCTGGCTCAACAGAGAATTGTGGCTTGGGCTTAGGAGGAAAAAGAGGGTTTATAAGCTTTGGAAAAGTGGGCAGGCCACTAGGGAGGACTATAAGGATGTTGCGAGGCTGTGCAGGGACAAAATTAGAAAGGCCAAAGCTCATCTGGAGCTCAATCTGGCTACTGCCGTTAAAGATAACAAAAAACGTTTCTATAAATACATCAACACAAAAAGGAGGACTAAGGAGAATCTCCATCCTTTACTGGATGTGGGGGGAAACTTAGTTACAAGAGATGAGGAAAAGGTGGAGGTGCTCAATGCCTTCTTTGCCTCAGTCTTTAGCGGCAATACCGGTTGTTCTCTGGATACCCAGTACCCTGAGCTGGTGGAAGGGGATGGGGAGCAGGATGTGGCCCTCACTATCCATGAAGAACTGGTTGGTGACCTGCTATGGCACCTGGATGTGTGCAAGTCGATGGGGCCGGATGGGATCCACCCAAGGGTACTGAGAGAACTGGCAGAGGAGCTGGCCAAGCCGCTTACCATCATTTATCAACAGTCCTGGCTATCGGGGGAGGTCCCAGTCGACTGGCGGCTAGCAAACGTGACGCCCATCTACAAGAAGGGCCGGAGGACTGACCCGGGTAACTATAGGCCTGTCAGTTTGACCTCAGTGCCAGGGAAGCTCATGGAGCAGATTCTCTTGAGAGTCATCATGCAGCACTTGCAGGGCAAGCAGGCGATCAGGCCCAGTCAGCATGGGTTTATGAAAGGCAGGTCCTGCTTGATGAACCTGGTCTCCTTCTATGACAAAGTGACGCGCTGGGTGGATGAGGGAAAGGCTGTGTATGTGGTCTACCTTGACTTCAGCAAGGCTTTTGACACCGTCTCCCACAGCATTCTCCTCAAGAAACTGGCTGCTCTTGGCTTGGACTGGCGCACGCTTCGTTGGGTTAGAAACTGGCTGGATAGCCGGGCCCAAAGAGTCGTGGTAAATGGAGTCAAGTCCAGTTGGAGGCCGGTCACTAGTGGCGTTCCCCAGGGCTCGGTGCTGGGGCCGGTCCTCTTTAATATCTTCATCGATGATCTGGACGAGGGATGATCTGGTTTAGTGGGGACTGTTAGCGTTAGGTCAGAGGTTGGACTCGATGATCTTGAGGTCTCTTCCAACCTAGAAATTCTGTGATTCTGTGATTTTGTTAAAATACTCCTGATACTCCTGACTCCAGCAGCAAAACTCAAGTATGGACATTAATGTCCACATATCCAGAACATTCTGCCCCACCCATCAGTGGGGCACTGAAAATACAAGTACAGATACGGACCCATGTGTATTCTGGAAACTATTCCTAGTTTCATGCCCTACAGGAATCATACCTTACCAAAGGAAACCGAGTTTCCAAAGCAGCCCATACGTAAGACTTGCAACCTCTCTGCAGCTTGGTGCTCTTAACTCTGCATTAGCTGCTGAAGCACATTTGGCAGTGCAAAACCTTTGCTCTAAGTGGCTCTGCATCATGGGGGAGACAGTGCTAAAAGCAAGTCCTAAGAGAGGAACCAGAAGCAACCAGAAGCAAATCAGCTGCTGACAAACAACCCATGAGATCTTCAAATACAGACGAAGCAAGAGTTTATGCATCTCCAGCCTGACAAGTCTCTTTTAAGGATATGACACAAACATAACCACAATGTGGGAAAGGCCCATGGAAGGTGAAGGATTTTCTTTCATAGGCTCACACTAATATTTTTCCTCATGATCCCACATACTGTGTGCCAAAGAGCCATTTCAAACAAGAAAGTGATAAAGAGCAGCACAACCACCACTGGCACTGCATGATTGCATTCAAATCCAGTTAACAATGTCAGGATTAAGCCAGCTGTCAGTAAGCATTTCACTTGTCAACACTGAACAAGATAAATCCTCACCAATAATGACATGGCTCCTAGTTCCCACATGCACTTATGAATGTACATGCCTAGGTAAGCGAGTCTCCAAAATAATGCAGTATTTTACTACTCTGCCCAGAGGCACAAAACACCAGATCAAGCACTTCCTCCACGAGGTCTTCCAGCTTAGAGTCGCCACACTTACAATTAAGGTGTGATTGTAGCTGCTTATATGAGACAGAAACAGATCCCCCTTTGTTACAGGTATATAATAGAATTAATTCACTGAAGTCAACAAACTCATTCTGTGTTACAACAGGATGAGATAACCAGGCCAGGAGGAGCTGGCTTATTTAACAGCTGTTGATTATGAAGGAGGTTGAACTCTAAGAATGCCAGCTCCTCACACCAAAGATAAGAGTTTCTTCTCCCAAACAGCCCAAGCTCACAGCAGCCTGCTGGTGCAGAGCCCTTGGCCAGCAAGGGCTGAGCTCTGCACTGTGCTTTCCAGAACAGGGCCAGGGTTCACCAAGGAACATTTTAACCAAAGGTTGAAACACAAAGCACGTGATGCTGAACATGGCTGGTGGCCCCTCAAATCCAATCTCAATACATGAAACTCCTTTGATTCTCCATGTAAAGCATTTATAATTATTTCCCAAGGAAAACAACCTTATTTTGCAGAGTTACTGGGGTCTTTATCAGCTGGCCCTGATATTTTTTCCCCTTGACCTGAAGTTCAGACAGACTGAGCACGTAAGAGAAAACAGCTGCAGGCAGTGTTTCTGCATGCTGATATTGTATAAACTCACTTTAGGATAGAATAAATCTTGTGGTTAAAAATTAGTGAGAACACAATAGATGCCATCTTGCTATCTGTCGACCTTCTGTTATGTTGAAGCACCTTGTTAACTGAGACATCCCATTATCTGCCGGCCCTCAGTTAGGCCAAAAGCCAACTCAGCATTTCTACAGCTTGGAAAACAACTGATTCATCCTACCTGGCATTTTTTAAGCAAAAGGTGAAAAGTGCAACACGAGGAAGACCTACAGTCTTCCTCCCAAGGACCACTGCCCACGTCCCAAAGACCCCGGCCCACAATTCTTGGAAGGCTTTGGGCAAGCGCAAGGACTGATAAGCTAATTAGCATACGAAGCGAGAGTAGGTGGGTTTAGGTAATGAATATGTATAGGCGTTAAATTCATCGTTTTGCTGGATAAATATGAGATAGTTTGTTACTTCAAACATGCACAATAGGTGGAAAGATCCCCCGTGCATCCAGCGCTGCAATAAAGAATACACTTAAGGAAATTTCAGCTTCGATCTCTGAATCAATGCCAAAGTCAGCAGCACTTCTCCCTCTTCTCACTGGTTCACAAACTTAAAAACACAGGGGTGGAAGGGACCTACAAGATCATCTACTCCAACCATCCTCCTATCACCAATACTACCCACTAAGCTACTAAATCATCTCGTAGCACCTTGTCCAGGCGCTTCTTGAACGCCGTGAGGGACGGTGACTCCACCACCTCCCTGGGCAGGCTGTTCCAGCACCTGACCACTCTGAGAAAAAAAGCTTTTCCTGATATCTGATCTAAATCTCCCCAGGCGCAACCTGTGGCGATTTCCTTGAGTCCTATCATTAGTTATCTGGGAGAAGAGTCTGACCCCCTCCTCATCATAACCTCCCTTCGGGAAATTGTAGAGTGCAATGAGGACTCCCCTGAGCCTCCTCTTCTCCAGGTTGAACAAGCCCAGCTCCCTCAGCCGCTCCTCGTAAGACTTGTTCTCCAGACCCCTCACCAGCTTCGTCGCCCTTCTCTGGACTTGCTTGAGCACCTCGATGTCCTTCTTGTAGCGAGGGGCCCAAAACTGAACACAGTACTCGAGGTGCGGCCTCACCAGAGCTGAGTGCTGATCACCTCCCTGGTCCTGCTGGCTACACTATTCCTGATACAAGCCAGGATGCTGTTGGCCTTCTTGGCCACCTGGGCACACTGCCGGCTCATGTTCAGCCAAGCATCGATTAACACTCCCAGGTCCCTTTCCTCTTCACAAGTCTTCTAGCCACTCTGCCCCAAGCCTATAGTGCTGCACGGAGTTATTGTGGCCAAAGTGCAGGACCTAGCACTTGGCCTTGTTAAACCTCATCCCACTCACTTCAGCCCAGCAGTCCAGCCTATCCTGATCCCTCTGAAGGGCCACCCTACTGTACTGGGTCTGGCTGGAATGTTAACTTTCCCGACAGCAGCCCATACAGTGCCGTACTCTGTACTTGTAGCTGGAACAGCAGTGTTATCACACCAGTGTTGTGTCTACTGCTGAGCAGCAGTGGAACAGCATTGGGCCTTTCTCTAACCCTCCTAGGGGGTGGGCAAAAAAGTGAGGAGAGAAACATCACTAGGGCAGCTGACCTAAACCAATCAAAGGGATATTCCATACCATGTGGTGTCACACTCAGCAATAAAAGGTGGAAACAGGAAGAAGAGGGGGGGGGGGGTGGGCTCTCGTTGAGAAGACGTTGGTCCTCCTCTCGAACACCGGCTGCGTGCGCTGAGGCCTTGCTTCAAGGACGTGGTCAATCATCGCTCATTTGTGGGAAGTAGAGAGTAATTTCTTTCCTCTGCACTTCCATATAGCTTTCATTTATTTTGTTTGTTTGTTTTCCTCCCTTTTTCCCCTTTCCCTTTTATTTCCCCTTAGTTAAATTGTTTAGTTCATGGTAGTCTTTTATTTAATTATTATAATTATTTCCCTTTAATTAAATTATCCTTATCTCAACCCGTGAGTTGTTCTTTGCTTTACTTCTCCCCCTCCTTATCTAAAGGAGGGGGAGTGAGAGAGCGGTTGTGGGGTTTAGCTGCCCAGCACGGTAAAACCACCACAGTCCTTTTTGGCGCCCAACGTGGGGCTCGAAGGGTTGAGATAACAATAGAATTGATTAAACGCATACAACTAACACGCTTGCTAGTAACCATGTTCCTTGCCCTGTTAATAATAATGGCTTTGTTCATATGTCATGCAATTCGTGTCATATTCTCCTTTCTCCTATATATCCGATCCGACAAAGTGCTACAATCTGTGTTCACTTTTTTTAATTCGCTGTGCTGCCAAGCACTGACCTTGGTTTTACTCTGGAATTCAGGCTCTGCGCTGTTATCATTTGGGTCCCATGGAAACTATCTTTCAGAGAATATTCAGAACTACACTGCCTTCCTTTTCTCATCTGGACACCAGTTTATTAATAATATCAGGAATGGTACCTTTCCCTTCTTTCACAGTGGGATAATTACAACAGTTTGGGAGTATTTTGAAGATCCATCTGTAACCCATGTATTGCTATTTCTAATTCTGAATAACAGGTTTCATTTTCTCTCTAAGATTAGTCGATTGTTTAGAAAACTTACTTTGGAATCTGTCCCGAAACAGTCTCGTGGTGAGTGGCATGGTGTGTGGGATGATGTTAGCAGATACCTGTCACGAGTGTCTCCTCCAATAGTTTTGAACTTCACCCCTGAGCAAGTGCTAAATCCTAAAAACTTGGTAGAATGTTTGAGAGTTGTATGTCCTGATCCTGATAATGCCGGAGAACAACAGCTTGCAGCATTGTGCTGGGTCCTGGTTTATTCCTATCAAACACTGTTTAACATCATCCAGCAACTTGAAGAGAGGGAGGAAGTCTCTGAATCTGATGACCAAGTAACACATGCTGTGACTGACCCAGAGGACCAACCAACTATGGTATCAGTCGCCCCCATAGTCAAGTCAAAACAATGGAAACGGAGGTCAGCTCGTTTAGTAAGGGAAGAAGGCTCTCCTAAGAAGGAGGGAGAAGGGGAATTGGCAGGCACCTCTAAAGCAGAGCCATCACAAAAACAGCAGGAAGACGAGACGGAAATCATAAAGGAATCAGAAGTCACTCGATCCATATCCCTGAGTGAGATGCGAGAAATACGTAAGGATTATGGTCGACGCCCAGGTGAACACATCCTCACTTGGCTGCTCCGATGCTGGGATGCTGGGGCCAATAGCATACAATTAGAAGGCAATGAAGCCAAGCAGCTGGGATCCCTCTCTAGAGAAAGGGTAATTGACAAAGTAATTGGGAGAGGAGCACAGGCCCTCAGCCTCTGGAGACGACTCCTGGCAGCTATCAAAGAAAGATATCCCCATAAGGAAGATATTGAGTATCACATAGGCAAGTGGACCACTGTGGATAAAGGTCTCCAGCATCTGCGGGAATTAGCTGTGCGGGAGATGATTTATAGTGATTTGGACAATGCCCAGACACCTCAAGACCCCGATGAAGTCCAGTGCACAACATCCATGTGGCGTAAATTTGTGCGGAGTGCACCAGCAGCACATGCCAGTACCCTGGCAGCAATTCGCTGGGACGAGGGGATGGGACCAACAATGTATGATGTCTCCTGCCAGCTTCAACAATATGAAGACAATCTCTCTGCTCCGCTACAGTCCTGTGTCTCAGCTGTGGAGAAACTGTCTAAAGGACTTGACAAGTTCGTGGAGAAAGTATATTCCCCCTCATTTAGACAGAGTGATACTTCAGCCACTAAGAATCAGCATTCGCCTGCTCAAGAGAGAGAGTACCCAAGACGTACACCACGTGGCACCTTGTGGTTTTATCTGCGTGACCAGGGGGAAGATATGAGGAAATGGGATGGTGTACCTACTTCAACCCTAGCTGCTCGGGTACATGAACTGAAAGGAAATACAGCAGCAAGAAGAGGGGCTCCTAAGAGAAATGCTGCTCCAGTTTCTATTGGGCAGTACCCCAGAGGCAGTAGAAGAGCTGATGTTATTCTTGACCACGATGAAGGGACCTCTACCTCTCATTTGCCAGAATTTGTGCATTTGCAAGAATTAAGTGGCAGACGCTTCAGCCAGGACTAGAGGGGCCCTGCCTCTGGCCAGGTAGAGGAGAGGGATAACCGGATTTATTGGACTGTGTGGATCTGATGGCCTGGAACATCAGAACCACAGGAATACAAAGCTTTAGTGGACACTGGCACACAATGTACCTTAATGCCATCAGGCTACCAAGGGACAGAACTCACCTGTATCTCTGGAATGACAGGGGGATCCCAACAACTATCTGTACTGGAAGCTGAAGTGAGTCTAACTGGGAATGAGTGGCAAAAGCATCCCATTGTGACTGGCCCAGAGGCTCCGTGTATCCTTGGCATAGACTATCTCAAGAGAGGGTACTTCAAGGATCCAAAAGGATACCGGTGGGCTTTTGGCATAGCTGCTTTGAGCACAGAGAAGATTAGGCAGCTGTCTACCCTGCCTGGCCTTTCAGAAGACCCTTCTGTTGTAGGATTGCTGAAGGTTGAAGAACAACAGGTACCAATTGCTACTACAACAGTGCACCGACGGCAATATCGCACCAACCGAGACTCCCTGATTCCCATCCATGAGTTGGTTCACCGACTGGAGAGTCAGGGAGTAATCAGCAAGACTCGCTCACCCTTTAATAGTCCTATATGGCCAGTACGAAAGTCTAATGGCGAGTGGAGGCTAACAGTGGACTATCGAGGCCTGAATGAAGTCACACCACCACTGAGTGCTGCAGTGTCGGACATGCTAGAACTTCAGTACGAACTAGAGTCAAAGGCAGCCAAGTGGTACGCCACAACTGATATTGCTAATGCATTTTTCTCCATCCCTTTGGCAGCAGCATGCAGGCCGCAGTTTGCTTTCACTTGGAGGGGCATCCAATACACCTGGAATCGGCTGCCCCAGGGGTGGAAACACAGCCCTACCATTTGCCATGGACTGATCCAGTCTGCACTGGAGCAAGGGAGAGCTCCTGAGCACCTTCAGTACATTGACGACATCCTCGTGTGGGGCAACACAGCAGAAGAAGTTTTTGAGAAAGGGAAGAAAATAATCCAAATTCTCCTGAAAGCTGGTTTTGCCATTAAAAAGAGCAAGGTCAAGGGGCCTACACAGGAAATCCAGTTCCTGGGGGTAAAATGGCAGGATGGACGTCGCCATATTCCAATGGATGTGATCAATAAAATAACAGCAATGTCTCCGCCAACTAGCAAAAAGGAAACGCAAGCTTTCCTAGGCCTCGTGGGATTCTGGAGAATGCATGTTCCAGGCTATAGTCAGCTTGTGAGTCCTCTATATCGAGTGACTCGAAAGAGGAACTATTTTGAGTGGGGCCCTGAGCAACAACAGGCATTTGAACAAATCAAACAAGAAATAGCTCGTGCAGTAGCCCTTGGGCCTGTCCGTACTGGACCAGCTGTGCAAAATATACTGTACACTGCAGCTGGGGAGCATGGGCTCACCTGGAGCCTTTGGCAGAAAACCCCAGAAGAAACTCGAGGTCGACCTCTGGGCTTCTGGAGTCGGGGCTATCGAGGATCAGAAGCCAATTACACCCCAACTGAAAAAGAAATACTCACAGCATATGAGGGTGTTCGAGCTGCTTCAGAAGTTGTGGGTACAGAGGCACAGCTCCTCTTGGCACCGCGGCTACCTGTGTTACACTGGATGTTCAAAGAGAAAATTCCCACTACACACCATGCAACTGATGCTACATGGAGTAAGTGGATAGCGTTAATTACACAGCGGGCTCGAATGGGAAAACCCAATCGCCCAGGAATCCTGGAAGAGATTATGGACTGGCCGGAAGGCAGAGATTTCGGAGTGCCAACAGAAGAGGTAACCCGTGCTGAAGAGGCACCACCATACAATGAGTTGCCAGAAGACAGAAAGCAGTATGCGTTGTTTACTGACGGATCCTGCCGTGTGATAGGGAGCCATCGGAAATGGAAAGCTGCTGTGTGGAATCCCACACGACGAGTTGTGGAAGCCATGGAAGGGGAAGGTGAGTCGAGTCAGTATGCAGAAGTAAAAGCCATACAACTAGCCCTAGATATCGCCGAAAGAGAAAATTGGCCAGTATTGTATCTTTATACTGACTCATGGATGGTGGCAAATGCTTTGTGGGGGTGGCTGCAGCAATGGAAAGAGAACAACTGGCAGCGCAGAGGTAAACCTATCTGGGCTGCTACCCTGTGGCAAGATATTGCCGCCCGGGTAGAAAACCTGGATGTTAAAGTACGTCATGTAGTTGCCCACATGCCCAAGAGTCGCACTACTGAAGAACATCAGAACAACAAAGAAGTGGATCGCCTTCGAAAATTGAAGTGGCTCAGGTGGACCTAGACTGGGAACGTAAGGGTGAGCTGTTTGTAGCTCGATGGGCCCATGAAACATCAGGACATCTGGGGAGGGATGCCACTTACAGATGGGCTCGTGATCGAGGGGTGGATTTGACCATTGAGGCCATCACACAGGTTACCCATGAGTGTGAGACCTGTGCTGCAATCAAGAAAGGTAAAATCTCCCTGGAACAGGGGGAGATGGCTAGAGTTTCAATATGGTGAGGCCTGGCAAATTGACTATATCGGACCACTCCCAAAAACTCGCCAAGGCAAACGGTACATACTCACCATGGTAGAAGCAACTACTGGGTGGCTGGAAACATACCCTGTAAACCATGCCACAGCCCGAAACACTATCTTGGGCCTGGAAAGACAAGTATTGTGGCGTCATGGTACACCAGAGAGAATTGAGTCTGACAATGGGAGTCATTTCCGAAACAATCTTGTTACCTCCTGGGCAAAGAGGCATGGTATTGAGTGGGTGTACCACATCCCTTACCACCCACAAGCCTCGGGGAAGGTTGAGAGGTACAATGGACTGTTAAAGACTATGTTACGAGCATTAGGTGCTGGGACGTGGAAACAATGGGACACAAATCTACCAGAAGCCACTTGGCTAGTTAACAATAGGGGGTCTGACAGCCGTGCTGGTCCTGCCGAAACAAAACCCCTACACACTGTGAAAGGAGCTAAGGTTCCCGTAGTGCATATAGGAAGGTGGATGGGGAAGGCAGTGTGGGTTGCTCCTGCCTCGGGAAAAGGCAAACCCACTCGTGGGATTGTCTTCGCCCAAGGACCAGGGTATACCTGGTGGGTCATGCAAAAGAATGGGGATATCAAGTGTGTGCCTCAAGGAGATTTGACATTGAGAGAAAACTAATCTATAATCTAAGTTATATGTTGTAGGAAGATGCTGTAGGATCAACGACAGGTCAACTTTGCAAGGAGCCGGGCAGTGCAACAAGGACTTGAGCTAAGCTGGTGCTGGTGTCCAGACATCCAACTCCGCCTGCCTTGAGTGGCCACTTTGGCAGATGAAGACCTAATCATCAACAGTTCTTATGAACATTTTCCAAGAAAGACCTATGGAATGAAAAGATACATCTGCCTATTAATCCTGTCCTGCTAAATCCTTGTCCTGTTAAAGGACAAAGGATAATGATGAGAATGCTTGTATGCTAAAGTATGGGGATCTGAGTGTGACACAAATGTTATGGAATAAGGGGTGGAGGTTGTACTGGGTCTGGCTGGAATGTTAACTTTCCCGGCAGCAGCCCATACAGTGCCGTACTCTGTACTTGTAGCTGGAACAGCAGTGTTATCACACCAGTGTTGTGTCTACTGCTGAGCAGCAGTGGCACAGCATTGGGCCTTTCTCTAACCCTCCTAGGGGGTGGGCAAAAAAGTGAGGAGAGAAACATCACTAGGGCAGCTGACCTAAACCAATCAAAGGGATATTCCATACCATGTGGTGTCACACTCAGCAATAAAAGGTGGAAACAGGAAGAAGAGGGGGGGGTGGGCTCTCGTTGAGAAGACGTTGGTCCTCCTCTCGAACACCGGCTGCGTGCGTTGAGGCCTTGCTTCAAGGACGTGGTCAATCATCGCTCATTTGTGGGAAGTAGAGAGTAATTTCTTTCCTCTGCACTTCCATATCGCTTTCATTTATTTTGTTTGTTTTCCTCCCTTTTTCCCCTTTCCCTTTTATTTCCCCTTAGTTAAATTGTTTAGTTCATGGTAGTCTTTTATTTAATTATTATAATTATTTCCCTTTAATTAAATTATCCTTATCTCAACCCGTGAGTTGTTCTTTGCTTTACTTCTCCCCCTCCTTATCTAAAGGAGGGGGAGTGAGAGAGCGGTTGTGGGGTTTAGCTGCCCAGCACGGTAAAACCACCACACCCTACCCTCAGGCAGATCAACACTACCTCCCAACTTGGTGTTGTCTGCAAACTTACTGACTCAATCTCCTCATCTAGGTCATCAATAAAGATTTTTAACAAGATAGGCCCCAGTACTGACCCCTGGGGGACACCACTTGTAATGGGATGCCAGCTGGACTTAACTCCATTAACCACTACCCGCTGGGCACGGCCCTCCAGCCAGTTCTTTACCCAGAGAAGAGTATACCTGTCCAGGCCACGGGCAGACAGTTTCCCCAGGAGAATACTGTGGGAGACCGTGTCAAAGGCTTTGCTCAGCATGCAAAAGGGCAGCATTGCCCTAGCACAGGAGGTGTCTCCATCCTTCCCTCTGAAGGACGAGAAGAGCTCAGAGGTGCCTTCAGTGGAAGCATGCTAAGCACCTTAGCTCCTCGGGGGACTGGGGCACTGGAAAGTGAAAAATTAAGACACTGAGAAATTAAGCTATTCAAACAGGACTGTTTAACTGAAGGCCTCACCCTGCCATTCCCCAGCACTTGAGCACCAAAGGTCATTTAACCAGAACTACTGAAAACTGGCTGTGGAGACAGATCTGGAGAAGAAACAGGCTGGAGAAAAAGTAGGCATTGCGTCACACACACGTGCATCCCGTAGGGGAAACATCTGGATCGATGCACCATCACTACTGGCTTCTTGGCAGCAATTTATTTTGGAGTTGTCAGGAGGCTTGGTGCTTTTCAGAATCTCCTTTCCTAAAACAGGAGCCCTGTGTGTATATGCACATGCATATGAACGCAATACACTGTCCTCAACATTTAACCTCCCAACAGAGCCTATGCGGTACCAGCAAGGTTGAAACCAAGGCTTGCTGAAACCACAGGCACAGTTCTCTGACTGCAGCTCAGCCCAGGCAGCCTGCCCACCTTCCAGGGATGGTTTTGTAAGGAGAGGTTGTGCAGGGAAGCTGCTGCCTTCAGCAGTGGCCTCAGCACCTACCTGCCACGCTGGGAGGACTTTCTCTATGTCGTTCAAGTTGATGCTATCACTGTCCTCGTACTTCCCTTTTCCGATCCTGCAGCAGGAAGAAAACAAACAAAAGCATGATAAACCTCGCTGGAACCTACACTAATGTTCTATTATGGCACATGGGAAAGATTAGTGCTTACTTCAAAGGACTCTCATAAAAACAAAGAGGTTCTCTGAAGCAAGTATGTTGTGTCTCCAAAACACTCCCATGTGGGCACAAAGTCATTAATACCAAATGAAATGCTTTTCCCAGCCCTATCCCCTGCACTAGTGACTATCCATTCACCACAGCATTAAAATACTTTTGGTAACACCAGCAGTGAGAAAACCAAAGGCAGCCCTGAGCAGTAGTTTTAGATGATTCAGTTCCCAGACTGAGAAAAACTAAACAGCCCACCGTGAAGAAAAAATGGGGACAGAAAAACCTAATGAAAAATGCTTCTTTTGAACTGCTGCTCATTTGCCAGTCTCTGCAGGAGCTCCTGTTCCCCTGCTGGGAAAGGTGGCGGTGAGCAAGCACAAACACAGATCTCAAACAGGAGAAAAGCGGTAAACAGAAACCAATACGAATGTAAACATATGTTTTGAAACTTCAAAAAAATCAGGGTGAGAAGCCAAGTATTAAAAGACCAAGTACATAGTTGACAGGGTAAGGATAATTAGCAAGTTTTGCTTGTATCAAGAAATTTAAAAAAATCAATCACATAAGGCCTGCTACTAGCTGAATGCAGAGAAAATGAAAACAATAAGAAA
Organism: Netta rufina; assembly: GCF_964035555.1. Lineage (NCBI taxonomy): Eukaryota > Metazoa > Chordata > Aves > Anseriformes > Anatidae > Netta > Netta rufina. The sequence goes on from NC_140139.1 coordinate 9,501,559, forward strand.
AGAGCAGTAAACATTGTTCATCTGCATTTATAAAGAATTTGAGTGATTTATTACAGACAAATGTTGATGTATTTTGTGGTCAATTAGTGACAAGATATTGTTCAACAACTTACAGAAGGCAGAAACTTTGACAGCTGCAGGTGCAAACATTCAGTGTCTTTAAGTCCAAGGACAACCGATATCGGTGGAATTACAGTAAATATAAAATGAAAGAATGGAACATGCTAAAACATCAAACCTGAAAAATAGCAAGCTGAATGGAAACCTCCACAGCCCAGTGGGGCAGGCCCTAGACTTGTGAGATTGCAGAGGAGCAATAGGGGACTAAACTGAAGGTAGTGGAGGACTGGCATTTAACTAACGCCTTAATTGCTTTATGAAAAATCAGGTGTTCAACAGGTGGCTTGACTTTCCATCACAAATGAAATTGCTGTTGTACATAGCTGGTGTCTCTGGCAGGACCACCTGGGAAGTGCCATGAACCATGGAGCCCATTACATCTTATTTTACAGAGGGCCCCTCATCCTATGCTTCAAAACCATCTATAGAGGCAAACATGAGCTGTTACCTACTGAGGCACTTAGAGACTCTGAAATTAAGTGTTACTCATGTTGTTTCAAATATTCTGAAAATTGCAAATCATAAATATTTACAGGGCAGAAAAAAGCCTTATACGGTCATGTGAGTTTGCCTGTCACAAACAGGTATGGGAGCCTCCTGCAGATGCTGAACCTGGGCTGAGGTAGGATTGTGAACCCAGACTGGCTCATACTTTGGCAAAACCAATTTACCAACAGATAAACTTTGCTGAAAGATTTCTATCCCTATGCCTAAAATGGCACTGAGAAGTCATTTGTAGCCTTCTCAACCCCATCTTTTAAATCCATTTTTATTTTTATCATCCTCTATGGGAAGAAATGACTAATTACTAGGAAAAAATATCAGAAAAAATATTAGATAAAACGTGGATATGGCACTTCCTCTATTCTTTCTTTAGCTGAGATGTGCAATGAGTTCCATCAGCAATGAGTTGAAGCCTTGTCATAACTTGGGATAACAGAACGGGTAACACTGCCCATATCTGTTAACAGCACTGCCAGTGCGTTAAGCACAAGGACTGAGTAACAAGGAGAGTGCTTCTCAAGTGGCAGAATCTGCAGAGAAATGCAGATTCTCTCATCAGCATCAGTGAATCTCTTGGTGTCTATGTACATGACCAACGCATAGCCAAAGAAGAATCCAGCAACACTGTGATAGCCCCAGGAGGCTGTAACCACCAAGATGAGCTACTTAATGTTCTCATAGTTACATGCCTAGCAGGAAGGGAATGAACATTTCAATCTAGATGGACCATATTGATGCTCTGCTCTTCCCTCAAGTCTTGCTGGGGAGAACAACAGAAGCGCTTTCACTCATTGGAATTGTAACCAGGATCTTTCCCCCAATATTCAGAGATGCTTAAATCTAGGAGACATAGCCTGGAGCCCACACAGTTTAAAAGCTGAACTCTTTCAAACAATACAAAATACAGCAAACATCTCTGCTCTAACCCAGAGCTGGTTGATAGAGGAGCCAAAGAGACTGATCATGAAGTTCTCAGCCCCTATATGTGGTCCAACACATCTTTTCCAAGTCCTCTGTTTGGGCTATGCTATCAAGCCAGCATTCCCACTTGTTGTGGTTTACGCGGTAGATTTTCCATCCCATTTTCTCATGTCCTCTCCATGGTCTTGTAAGTAAAACCACAGGGTGGCACGGGGTGAGTACCCACCATATCGTCTTCCTTGTGTGGATGAACGCCTACCCCTGATAGCTGAGACACTGCTTTGTACAGGTGGGGAGGAGAATAATCTCTCTTCAAGTTGGTGAAACTTTTCAGAAAGTTTCTCCCAAGTGTTCTCTTTCGGTCGTTGGACACTGGTTGGTTCAGGTGGGGAAGAAGATAGATTCTCTTTAAGTTGGTGGAACTCTTCAGAAGGTTTCTCCACAGCTGAGACGCAGGCCTGTAAGGAAGAGGAGAGACTTTCTTCGTACTGCCGGAGTTGTTTAGCCACTTCATCCACTGTGGGTTCCTCATCCTCTTTCCAGGCCATTATTGCCAACGAGCTGGCATATGATGATGGTGCACTCCGTACAAACTTCCGCCACATGGGTCGTGTACACCTGACTTTATCTGGATCTGTGGATGTTTGTCTGAGGTCTGGATCCTCATAAATCACCTCCCGTACGGCTAATTCCCTCAGGTACTGGATTCCCTTCTCCATAGTGGTCCACTTGCCTGGTAGACATACAAGTTCTTCCTTGAAGGGATACCTTTCCCTCACAGCTGACAGGAGACGCCTCCAGAGGCTGTGAGATTGTGCTCCATCTGCAATTGCTTTGTCAATGCCTGCGTCTTGAGCAAGGGATCCCAGCCGCCTGGCTTCCCTGCCATCTAATTCCACACAATTGGCTCCAGAGTCCCAGCATCGGAGCAGCCAGGTGACAAGCTGCTCACCTATACAGCGACCAAAATCTTTTCGCACATCTCGTAACTCACACTCGTTTAGGCTTCGGGTAGTTACTGTTGATTTTTCGGCATCCTCATCTTCCTCCTCCTGAATCCTTGATGGCCCAGCGTCATCGTCGTCTCCGTCGTCTCTATACCTAGATTTGGCAGAAGACTCTCTGCGTTCTAAACGACCTGAATCTCTATACCATTTTTTCACCTTCTCTACAGGGGCAGCTTGCACTGCTACTGCTCGTTTCTCTGACCTTGTTACAGGGTCTGCCACAGAGGTTGGAATACCCTGTGCAGGGTCAACTTGCACTGCTACAGCTCGTTTCTCTGACCTTGTTACAGGGTCTGCCACAGAGGTTGGAATATCCTCTGCAGGGTCAACTTGCACTGCTACAGCTCGTTTCTCTGACCCAGCCACAGGAGCTGGAGCGGCTGCAGGAGCTGGAGCAGCTGCAGGAACCAGAGCTGGAGCGGCTGCAGGAAGTGGAGTTGGAGCAGTTGCAGGAGCTGGGACTGGAGCGGCTGCAGGAGCTGGGACTGGAGCGGCTGCAGGAGCTGGGACTGGAGCGGCTGCAGGAGCTGGAACAGGAGCGGCTGCAGGAGCTGGAACAGGAGCGGCTGCAGGAGCTGGAACAGGAGCGGCTGCAGAGTTCACCGTAGGGGTCACAGTGGCCGTTGGATCTGTCACGGGACTTGGAGTGGCCGCAGGGTCTGTCACTAAGTTGATAGCAGTATCAATGGCAGCTCGATAGGCATGAGCCAGGCCCCAGCATGTTACAATGATTTGTGTTACTTTGGAACTGCCAGAATCATGACACCTTTTTTCAAGCATTCTGCCAGTTTTTGAGGATTTTGCAGTTGTTCAGGGGTGAATTTCCAAAACACTGGGGGTGCCAACTGCTCTAGATGCCTGCCCATATCCTCCCATACTCCCTGCCACCCACAACTATACTGCCTCCGGGCAGATCTCCGGATGAGCTTCCTAAGTAGTTGTTTAAGCAGAATCTGAAGCGCATTCAGGAGGCAGAACAACAAGACTATGCTGGTCTGAGTATCCCAAGGATATTCAATATCTTGGAGAGCTATTGTAACAAGCTCGGAGGATAAGAGGGTGGTGAAGGAGGAAGGGAGAGTGATCCAGGAGGATACAGGGGTGGTGAAGGAGAAAGGGAGAGTAATCAAGTAAGAAAAAATATCTTCCCCTTTCCCCTCCACAGATTGACTCCCTAATGGAAAAAAGCAATAGGTATAATTGCTAATAGTTTCCAAGATACAGTTTCCAAAGTACAGAGTCGACGATGTTACTGAGTACAAATACCAAGTTAGAGTCATGACCAGATATCTCATCGTCTCATAAGCCATTGCTACAACACTCAGTACCATAATGATCTGAAACCAGGGCCCGGAGAGGATAAACAACATGACAGAGAGCAAATATGGAAAATAATGTACTATAATACTCAATTTGGAAAACAGGCGCAGCAGAGTTGAGATTAAAGCAATCAGCATTATGACAAGTGACTATTAAGCAGGTTTAATACTTAAACCAATTTTAGTTTAACACACTCTGGTCAGATCTGCCGTTATCTCAACCTTTCGAGCCCCACGTTGGGCGCCAAAAAGACTGTCGTGGTTTAACCCAGCCGGCAGCTAAACACCACGCAGCCGTTCGCTCACCCTCCCCCTCCCTCTCTGGGACGGGGGAGAGAAATGGAAAGTGAAGCCCGTGAGTTGAGATAAAGACAGTTTAATAGGACAGGAAAATAATAATAACAAAAATAATAATAACAATAATAATAATAATAATACAATGGTGATAATAGGAAAGTAATAATAGTATGTACAAACAAGTGATGCACAATGCAATTGCTCACCACCCGCTGACCGATGCCCAGCCTAACCCCGATGTCCAGCCCCTTCCCCCAGCTAGCCACCCCTATTATTGTTTAGCATGATGTCAGATAGTATGAAATACCCCTTTGGCTAGTTTGGGTCACCTGTCCTGGGTCTGTCCCCTCCCAGCTCTTACTGCACCCCCAGCCTGCCTGTTGGCAGGACAGAGCGAAAGGCTGAGATGTCCTTGGCTTGGTATAAGCACTGCTCTGCAACAATTAAAACATCGGGGTGTTATCAGCACTCCTAAGCCAAAACACAGCATTCCACCAGCTACTAGGAAGAAAATTAATTCTGTTCTAACTGAAACCAGGACACCACTGCAAAGGAGAGGTTATACATCTTGCTGGAGAGCATCATATCATTTATCTCGGGATAACTATGCACATGCACAGCACTCACCCTTCTCTGTCTATGTGAGGCAGTGGATGTTTGGTGGTGTTTCGGAGCTTCCTGTGAAACTGCGTGAAATCTAGTTTTTCAGGCTGCAAGTCCCATGTTGCACCACTAGGAGAGGAAAAACAAGGAGAGAAAGAAAATCAGTGCCCTACTAATTAAACATAACCTCACTGAAGAGCAGATGGCTCACACGAGCCTGTAGACGACGAAAGCTGGTACTTTGGAGGCTGCACTCCCTGCTGCAGAGCATGCTGCCACAGGCCTCCGACCTTTACGCTGCTGTTACGCTAAGCCCATAGTTTTGATGTAGACTAATGATGCAGCATACGCCTTGCTAACTGCACTTGCTTTTTATAGCAAGTGCAGCTAGCACTTTTTATTGCAGCAGATGCTGGTCCAGTCCATGCAGTGCAGATGCTCTAGGGGCCTGGAGCAAGTCCCAGGTGGGAACACATGGGAACACAACTCCTGCAGTGCTTCAGGCACAGCACACAAATGCATACAACCAGACAGAAAGCATGTTTCACTGCTCGAGCTGGGCAGCACACTTGGTTTACCCATGCTGAAGCAGCAGCTCTTCTCAGCAGCTGCAGAGCAAGGCGTGATCATACCGCCACTTCATGGAAGAGAGTCCTGGAGCAGGAGCTCACAGCTGCCTCTATTTCACCGGTGCAGCTCTGAGATGCCTGCAAATAATCATATCAGTACCTTTTTCAGATGTTTGGACTGCAAACCTCTCCTAAGCAGACACAATGCTTTGAGTACGTTGTTGGTGCTTAGCATCGTGGACTAATCATAGAATCACAGAATCTCTAGGTTGGAAGAGACCTCAAGATCATTGAGTCCAACCTCTGACCTAACACTAACAGTCCCCACTAAACCATATCCCTAAGCTCTACATCTAAACGTCTTTTAAAGACCTCCAGGGATGGTGACTCAACCACTTCCCGGGACAGGCCTAACAACCCTTTCGGTAAAGAAGTTCTTCCTAACATCCAACCTAAAGCACCCCTGGTGCAACTTAAGCCCATTCCCCCTCGTCCTGTCACCAGGCACGTGGGAGAACAGACCAACCCCCACCTCGCTACAGCCTCCTTTAAGATACCTGTAGAGAGCAATAAGGTCTTCCCTGAGCCTCCTTTTCTCCAGGTTGAACAAGCCCAGCTCCCTCAGCCGCTCCTCGTAAGACTTGTTCTCCAGACCCCTCACCAGCTTCGTCGCCCTTCTCTGGACTTGCTTAAGCACCTCGATGTCCTTCTTGTAGCGAGGGGCCCAAAACTGAACACAGTACTCGAGGTGCGGCCTCACCAGAGCTGAGTGCTGATCACCTCCCTGGTCCTGCTGGCTACGCTATTCCTGATACAAGCCAGGATGCTGTTGGCCTTCTTGGCCACCTGGGCACACTGCCGGCTCATGTTCAGCCAAGCATCGATTAACACTCCCAGGTCCCTTTCCTCTTCACAAGTCTTCTAGCCACTCTGCCCCAAGCCTATAGTGCTGCACGGAGTTATTGTGGCCAAAGTGCAGGACCTAGCACTTGGCCTTGTTAAACCTCATCCCACTCACTTCAGCCCAGCAGTCCAGCCTATCCTGATCCCTCTGAAGGGCCACCCTACCCTCAGGCAGATCAACACTACCTCCCAACTTGGTGTTGTCTGCAAACTTACTGACTCAATCTCCTCATCTAGGTCATCAATAAAGATTTTTAACAAGATAGGCCCCAGTACTGACCCCTGGGGGACACCACTTGTAATGGGATGCCAGCTGGACTTAACTCCATTAACCACTACCCGCTGGGCACGGCCCTCCAGCCAGTTCTTTACCCAGAGAAGAGTATACCTGTCCAGGCCACGGGCAGACAGTTTCCCCAGGAGAATACTGTGGGAGACCGTGTCAAAGGCTTTGCTCAGCATGCAAAAGGGCAGCATTGCCCTAGCACAGGAGGTGTCTCCATCCTTCCCTCTGAAGGACGAGAAGAGCTCAGAGGTGCCTTCAGTGGAAGCATGCTAAGCACCTTAGCTCCTCGGGGGACTGGGGCACTGGAAAGTGAAAAATTAAGACACTGAGAAATTAAGCTATTCAAACAGGACTGTTTAACTGAAGGCCTCACCCTGCCATTCCCCAGCACTTGAGCACCAAAGGTCATTTAACCAGAACTACTGAAAACTGGCTGTGGAGACAGATCTGGAGAAGAAACAGGCTGGAGAAAAAGTAGGCATTGCGTCACACACACGTGCATCCCGTAGGGGAAACATCTGGATCGATGCACCATCACTACTGGCTTCTTGGCAGCAATTTATTTTGGAGTTGTCAGGAGGCTTGGTGCTTTTCAGAATCTCCTTTCCTAAAACAGGAGCCCTGTGTGTATATGCACATGCATATGAACGCAATACACTGTCCTCAACATTTAACCTCCCAACAGAGCCTATGCGGTACCAGCAAGGTTGAAACCAAGGCTTGCTGAAACCACAGGCACAGTTCTCTGACTGCAGCTCAGCCCTAGACCTGCACTTCCCTAGCCCTGCTGGCCACACTGCTGCTTATACAGGCAAGGATGCTGTTGGCCTTCTTGGCCACCTGAGTACACTGCTGGCTCATATTCAGCCGACTATCCACCATCACTCCCAGGTCCTTCTCCGCCAGGCAGCTTTCCAACCACTCATCTCCCAGCCTGTAGCTCTGCTTGGGGTTGTTGTGCCCCAGGTGCAGGACCCGGTACTTGGCCTTGTTGAACTTCATGCAGTTGACTTCAGCCCATCGGTCCAGGCTATCCAGATCCTCCTGCAGAGCCTTCCTACCCTCGAGCAGATCGGCACACGCACCTAACTTGGTGTCATCTGCAAACGTACTGAGGGTGCACTCGATGCCCTCGTCCAGATCATCGATGAAGATATTAAAGAGGACCGGCCCCAGCACCGAGCCCTGGGGAACGCCACTAGTGACTGGCCTCCAACTGGATTTGACTCCATTCACCATGACTCTTTGGGCGCAGCTATCCAGCCAGTTTCTAACCCAACAAAGCGTGCGCCAGTCCAAGCCAAGAGCAGCCAGTTTCTTGAGGAGAATGCTGTGGGAGACGGTATCAAAAGCCTTGTTGAAGTCAAGGTAGACCACATCCACAGCCTTTCCCTCATCCACCCAGTGCGTCACTTTGTCATAGAAGGAGATCAGGTTCATCAAGCAGGACCTGCCTTTCATAAACCCATGCTGACTGGGCCTGATCGCCTGCTTGCCCTGCAAGTGCTGCATGATGACTCTCAAGATAATCTGCTCCATGAGCTTCCCTGGCACTGAGGTCAAACTGACAGGCCTGTAGTTCCCCGGGTCTGCCCTCCGGCCCTTCTTATAGATGGGCATCACGTTTGCTAGCCGCCAGTCGACTGGGACCTCCCCCGATAGCCAGGACTGTTGATAAATGATGGTAAGCGGCTTGGCCAGCTCCTCTGCCAGTTCTCTCAGTACCCTTGGGTGGATCCCATCCGGCCCCATCGACTTGCGCACATCCAAGTGCCGTAGCAGGTCGCCAACCATTTCCTCATGGATAGTGAGGGCCACATTCTGCTCCCTATCCCCTTCCACCAGCTCAGGGTACTGGGTATCCAGAGAACAACCGGTATTGCCGCTAAAGACTGAGGCAAAGAAGGCATTAAGCACCTCAGCCCTTTCCTCATCTTTTTGTAACTAGGTTTCTACCCGCATCCAGTAAAGGCGAGGAGGAGCGACGTGAGGCCAGTGCCCAGCTGGGCACACCCAGGATAGGCATGTGCGCAAACCCTCCTCTCAGAGCGCTTTCAGATCAGCTTACCTGAAGGAGTCGAAGGTGTTGGCAGCCCAGATGTCAGTGCCCAGCATGTCAAGGGACCCCTCCTTGTTGCCATTCTAGGAAGGAGGGAAAGGCAGTTACTTGGCAGAAGGTGCCTAGCCCTGCCCAGCATCTCCTATGCCAGCCAGGAGGTGGCACAGCTCTGTGCCCAGCCTTGCCACCTCCACGCCAGCCCAATACAGCCCCCTCGCTCGCCACAAGAGTGCACTTGGAAGACAGGGAGTGACACATGGTTTTGGCCTTTGGGACACAAAGCTGTGGACGACACAGAGCAGACAATGCATTGGTTGACTTTGGCCCCATCCTTCTATCCCCTGTCCACAGTCAATGTGGGTACAAGACCTCCAAGACCCAGTGGGCAGGTTGACATGCTGGCCACAAAGATGCTCAGCATCACAGAACTCCAGGCTGCTTGAGCTGGGAAGGGGACCTCCAACGTCATCTGGTCCAACCAAGGTCAAAAAGGGCCACCTAGAAGCCAGTTCAGGTGGCTCTTCAATATTTCCAGGGGTTATCACCAACAAGCACATGGAAAGCCAACCATCAGTGATGCACGAGGCAGAGCTGCCCAAGGAACCTCCCAACACCTCTGGATTTCACCACAGCAGTGACTGCTTCTTCAAGGAGTCATGGTGACACAACCTGGCCTTGCTCTATCAAAGTCTCAAGGTATGATATAGCACTGTGCTGAAACTCCTGACAGCACTGCGGACTCCAGTTGCCTGGGTCCCCAAGACCTGGTGTTACAGAAGGGAGGGCACAAGGTGAATGTAGGTTGTAGGCATTAGGATAGGAGGAATTGCTAGGAAGCTGCTACACAAACCATCAGAAAGCATCATGCTGAGCTTGCAGGAACATTTTTTTTAACCCACCTGAGAAGCAAAAGCCTTACAGTATAATCAGATGGGAATTATGAGAAACCTCCAATAAACCACAAAGCACCTCTAATTTTGCGGTGCAGCTGTTTTTTAGAAAAAGAGCAATGCAAAAGGAAAAGCATCTAAAGAAAAGACCCCAGACTGCTTCTCGTCCTTCACAGCCCCTTTACACTCACCAGCCTCCACATATCCTCCTCAAAAAAAGCAGGCTGCCCTTATTGAAGTATTCCAGCACAAATGGTTCAGCTCTGGCAAAAAGTAGTGCTGGAGAACGCGGCTTCCAAATGCTCCCCCATCCTATGATTTCCAGGGGACACCACACAGCCAGACTCTGCCAAAGCAATTCCAGGCTGCTTTCAGCCTTGGCACAGGTACAAAAAGCAGGTTCGTCTCCTCATACCCACAACACCCTTGCAACGAGGGCCCAACCAGCCGCAGTTACACTGTCAGGTACTGAGAGCATCTTCAAAGCTGTCAGCCATCACAAGCATGAATGAATATAAGCACTACCCTGCTGTAGTATTTCTGATGGCTCTCCTCAAGGCTGATGTTTCCAACAGGCAAACTATATTTACCGAGTTCACACACACATAAAATCATGATAAACTGTCATGCAGACAACAATTATCAAAGATTAGTATGCAAAAATATTTCTTCTGTCCACATACAGCTTTCCTGAGGAACTGCCATACTCAAATATTAATAACCGAGACACTGAAAAAAAACAAAAATCTAAATGCTTCTCAGTTAAGTCCCAAACCCCAATTTGCCATGAAGCAAGCAGCCTTTTCCCAACATGGACACACATTGTCATTGCACACCACAGACAGATTACAGAGCCATTCCCAACACAACAAACAAACAGATACTCAAACAGGCGCATTGCTCCTCCCCCCTTCTTTTTGGTTTCCTTTAAGGGGTGTATGGATTATGATTTTTAACCTCCAGCGATCTACAGGTCAACATGTCTGCACAGAAATAAACTACAAGTAAAGTATAAAACTCCCATGGACAATTATGGAAGCAGAGATTTTATTTTAAGCAAACGTAAGCAAAAATTCTCTCACCAGAGAGAGAAATTAATTCTAAATACTTAAAGGCATTGTCATGCAGCATAATGAAAACACAGATGTCCACATCTTTATAGCATCTTTGGTCTTTATTTCTTCTTTGGTCTTCACCCAAAGAAGAAATACCTCTTCCTGCAGACAGATTCATTTCTCTTCCCATTTTTACAGACATTGGATATTTTAAGTACTTGTTAATGAACTACCTACAATAGGATGCCCTAGGAGTTCAGTATTGTGGCTCAGGGAAAAAGTGTGTGAGTGTGTAACTAGTTGCAATGAGGATGAGATAAATCAACCACAATAACTTTAAACAGCCAAAATTTAGGATAACATGAGAATGGGTTCCTAATGCAACAGGTTGTGTCATAAAACTGTCACCCAAATTCAGCTCAGTGTCCCTTTCTGAACCCTGAAACAAAGCACTTAACAATTAGCCTCCAGAGTTCTGCTTCAAACCTGTTTGGATGTGGCTGGTTCAGCCCCAATTCCCAGCAGCTGGTGGGAATGCTTCCTGCGAAGTGGTGCATGAGGTCAGATGGGTGCAAGCTTTTGGGCAGTGGCTGGATGCTACCACCCCAACTGGGCTGCAGCTCCTAGCCCTCCCTGTGGTGGTTTTACTTGGGTGGACAGCTGGGTTCCACCACGGCCACTCTCTCACTCCCCTTCCTCTTTGAGGAGGGGGAGAAAATATGACACAAAGGGCTCAAGGGTTGAGATAAGGATGGGGAGATCACTCAACAATTATTGTGACGGGCAAAATGGACTCAGAGTAGGGACATAGTAAGATTTATTACTTATTACTAAGTTTTACACCACAACCCCATCTCCTCTGGGAGGTGCTCCAAGTGTCAGCCTGACTCCACCGAGACTACGCCGGGGCCAAATGATAACACAATTTGCCATTAAGTCATGAGTCACTACAGTCATTTCAAGACAAACATCCTTGCCACCTGCGATGACCACCTTTATCCTGAAGGAACAAAGCCCAAGCGAGCTGCTGAGGGAGTGAGCAGCACCCACACCCTCTGCAGGCAGGGCACTTGCTACCCAGCTCCAAGCCCGGTGCTGAGACTCTATAGAAAGGCTTTAAAAAAGCCAATTCTCAAGACTGGGGGGGGCTGGGGGAGTATTTAGGAAAAGAAAAGAAGTTACTTGCTGTCAGTTCCCCCAGGACTACAATTATAACAGTGAGCAGTTTTAACTTGAAGCTCCCCATGACCCAATCCTCAGCTTTAGATAATAATTTTCACTGCAAAAAAAAGATTGCTGAAAATTAATTAAGTCACTAGGAAGGATGATTGTGAGAGATGGTGGTGAGAACGTCACAAGTGCTCAGATGCACCCTAGCTTCAGTAAGGCAGCTCCTCCCCCCAGTATGGTTTAAATGAATTTTCATAATCTGCGTCCTGCAGACCCAGTGAACACGCCCAGGTGCCTAAAACCCACACCCATCACTGCCCAGTCCCTGGGAGCGCATGCACAAGCAGGGACAGAGCATGCCACCAGCTGCGTGGACTCTGACTGTTCACTTAAGCATGCAACTTCAGCAAATTCCCGCAAAGTCAGCACTGAAATGCATGCAGCAGCTTTTCAAAAGCTAGCTCAGTGTAACACTGGTTTCTCTCACCACTCCTCATTACAATTCTGCAGCAAACCATGACAAATACAAAACCATGCTCATCATCCCACAATTGCAACAGCATACCTCATCACCATGCTTTGCATTAATGTAGAACAGCACCAAGTGGTCAGCCAAGTCTCAGTGCTGTCTGTGGTATACATTCAGGGATTATCCTGTGTCATGCTACTTTTGAAGTTGCACAGATTCCCCCACGTTTCCTCCTTTTCAGCTACCTATGACTCCTGGATGCATAGAGCCCACAGACAGACATCGAGCTGCCCAAAAAGGCTCTGCTTGAAGGCTTTTTGTTGAAAAACACCAGTTTATCAAAACTGAGAAAAATACAGACATTTTGAACAAGACAATGCTATCCCTGGTCAAAGACACAGGGATATGGCAAGCCTCATTCCCCCCAGAAAGGCCCATGGCTTTTCAAGAACAACCTGCTTCTGCAAGTTGGGGAGGCTGTGCTTTCCTCCATCCCAGCCCTGATCTCCGTAACACCACTCACGATTTCAGACTGCTTTCTCAGTTTCCCCAGGATGCTTGACATGGATGGATGGATCAGGAACACTAGCCCAAACCTCCCAAGCCTGTCCTCCACTTCTGGTACACCCAATGTTTGTGTGTGCAGAAGTAGGTCCCTGCTCAGAGTTCAAGCAGGGAGTGGCCCTAAAACCAAATCAAAATCAAATTCCCCATGGATTTTGCATGGCAGGAAGGTAACTCCCCATCTAGCCCTGCTGACAGCTCTCATGGAAAGCAGCTGGACTCAAGGTCATCATTTGTCACTGCCCATGTGGCATTCAGTCATATACCAATGTAATAAATGACTAAGTCCCAAATAGGATTACAATCAAAGTTTACAACTTATTAAACGAATAGAGGTAAGCAAACACATTTCATCATATCATGCGGCCCTAGCATTGTTCCATATTGACACGAATCAGATGAACCCTTTCACACCAACTTTCTTTAGAAGACTCACCAAAAAATAATTACAGGCATCTCTTCATTTCCCCAAATAAAAGTACTCCACGATTTCAAGGTGTCCTGGTTTCAGTTAGGACACAGCTAATTTTCCTCCTAGTAGCTGGTAGGGTGTTATGTTTTGGCTTAGGATGAGAAGAGTGCTGATAACACCCCGATGTTTTAATTGTTGCAGAGCAGTGCTTATACCAAGCCAAGGACATCTCAGCTTCTTGCTCTGTCCTGCCAACAGGCAGGCTGGGGGTGCAGTAAGAGCTGGGAGGGGACAAACCCAGGACAGGTGACCCAAACTAGCCAAAGGGGTATTCCATCCCATCTGACGTCATGCTAAACAATATATAGGGGTGGCTAGCTGGGGGAGGGGCGCCGGACTGCTCGGGGTTAGGCTGGGCATCGGTCAGCGGGTGGTGAGCAATTGCATTGTGCATCACTTGTTTGTACATATTATTATTAGTAGTACTATTATCATCATTTTTATTATTATTTTTTTTATTATTATTATTATTTTCCTGTCTTAATAAACTGTCTTTATCTCAATTCACGGGCTTCACTTTCCATTTCTCTCCCCCGTCCCAGAGAGGGAGGGGGGAGGGTGAGCGAACGGCTGCGTGGTGTTTAGCTGCCGGCCGGGTTAAACCACGACACAAGGGGAAAAGCACATTTCCTCTGCACTAAGCCAGCTGGCTCGAGACTTCTTTCCCAACAGTAAGGTGCTTGTCATGCTTGAACAGCCCTCGGGGCTGAAGGACAGACAGCTACATCCCTCAGCAGCCAGGTCACAGGCTATGCACAAAGCAAGTAGGTCTGGCAGGTAAACTCCCCCACGGCCAGGCACTCACACCTTACATGTAGGCACATACACAAGCCACGCCATCAGGAGGACACCAGCGATGAACAGCAAGCACAGGATGCGACTGGAGCACCCCACAGTTGGCTCTCACCGTGGCCACCAGGAATACCTTGGTTGGTTGCCTGAACTGGCTGCTTCTGCTGCAGCTGCCAGACCTGGATCCAGACCCGTGCCTGGAGCCCGACCCCAGCTGGGATCCTGCGCTCCCACTGCTGCTGTGATCCCACTCTTCCTGGAAACAACAAACAGCTGGCTTTAGTCAAGGGCAATGCCGTCCTGCACCCATAAAAACCGCTGAGCTGGCAGAGCTTGAGCCCCCAGGCCATGTGCACAAGCACCTAGAGAAACATGCCCATGCCTAATGGCCCTGTTTGGGGGTTTCTTTGAGCCCTTTAAAGTATCTGGATGAAATTTTCTCATACTTACACCTTGCAAAGAGATGGCACTGTGGGAAGCTGAAATGGTAATAAGTTTTGGCTCTAGTTCACTAGTGTATGCACGGGGAAAAATACTACTTACCTCCTATGGCTTCATGACAATTAATTATACATATTCAGCAACCCACTAGAACTGCTTATATATGCTCCTACAGCCTTCCTCAGAGGCTTGCAAAAGACTTTTGAAGTGACCTGCAGTGGTTAAAACACCCGAAATCACAGAGCATGGAATATTCTACTCTTTTTGACTTCTCTGAAAATGTGGGAAATGAAAGTGGCAGTCCGTGTTCCCTATGTAAGAGCAGGCATTTGGTGTCTCAGACACTCGCTGGGGTTATGTAAGTCTCTGCTGGCACTGCCACCACTACGGCAGGGCCACCTCAGCCTTTAGGAGGCAGCAGGACTCACCCGCAGTGTAGGACACACAGTCCAGGTCACTGATCCCAGAGGACTGACCCAAGGTGAGGGACGGAAGGCAAAATGCACCGTTTCCTCACTGCCCCACTGCATGTTCTCCAGTGTCGAACACGGCAAGTCCCAATCAAGCTCAAACATCTTCTGGTTGCTACAGCCTACAAGCAGTATCAACTCTGAAAGAGGGGGAGAGGTCAGCTAGTTTCCAGGCTGTATATAGATGAAAATTGAGAAATTGTGGTTATTCCCATGAGATGTTGCCCTAATGGCAGAAAGCACTTTTCCTCCTCACCACAATTTGGCAATCCAAATATCCCAATGGCTGAGAAACACCGAGTGACATGAAGTTAAGGGAGTTGTTAAATTGGCAGGGAGGCAGGAAAAATAAAACTATTAGTATAAACTGAGAGACACGGGGAGGTGGCCACTTTGGGAAGCTGTGAGAATGAGCAAGTCTTGCAGGCATCCTGAGAAGTGAGAATTCACATTTGACACAGAAAAAATACATGCACCAACTGAAAAGGCAACTGGGAGAGATGACTCTTCACCACCTAGCTGCTCAAAGGCTCAACTACCAATTTACTCTATCCTACATATTGAGCATCTTGTTCACCTACATCTGAAAAATGTCTGTGCCAAATGCTGCCATAGGAGCGAGCCAGCATATGCACCCTTCACTTTAAAAGAAACATTGAAAATAAACACTGCCATTTGGTTGTATTTACTCAACTTTTGGTCATGGTTGCCTGCAGACAACTTGAAGCTATTCAAATGCCAGAAATGCGGCTGGCCACAATAAAACCCCAGTAAGAAACAGGGAGATTGATGCCATCATGCACCGACATCTGAAGGCGCCAGACAAGCCTGCAGAAATATCACGAACGAATTGGGTAGAAACAGGGCTACTGCTCTTACTAAATGAGTTTGTCTCCTGGCTCTAACCCATGGCCTGGGACCTTTCCCTGTTCACATTCTCCATCTTCTGTGCTTTCTGCCCTCTATCTGGCCCTCTTAATATTTACATTTAAAAAAAACTATTTTAAAATAAAATCTGCACTTAAAATTGTTGAAACTTCCCAGGGTTGAAGACAGACCAATCAAGTGCAGCCTAAATTCATCATGTTCAAACTCACTGGCACAGCCAAGATCAGAATTTTACCGTAATTTCTGACTAATTGCCAAAGCTGAACAGCTCTCTACTGCTACCAAAGCAAAAGCTCCTCCACCAGCAACTCTCCCATGCACTTCCAGCAGCTTTGTGTTGTCTAATAGTCCTCTGTGCTGAAATGAGCCCTCTCTGCAGACCTCCTTTCTATGCGAGCAGAGAAGCTCACACCAAACCTCACAGGTGATGCTGGAGGAGCATGCAGGTAAAGATCTTTTCTTAAAAACCAACCACTGAGCAGCAAAAACCCTCCACCTGCATCACCAGGCACAGCAAAACCCTCCTGCTGCATGGCAAGATGCCATACTGCTCACCCTCCAGCCAGCAGCACGGCCACCAAGTCATCTCCATATGTTTTTGTTAAACTAACACAGCAAGGTGCATGAGGAAATTTGCCTGCAGCTCTGACAAAACCTCAAGAAATGGCTGTAACAGCACAGAATTCCCTCCCTTGTCTTTGTCTCTTGCTAATTCAACCCTCCCAAATCTAGCCCCATTATTCCTTGCTATGCATCTCCAGAAGAGCAAGACTCTCCTTATCTCTTCCCACACCCCAAAGGCCCTTGAACTCCTGTTCCCAGCTCTTCCCTGGGCCCCAGCTACCTTACTAGGTCTGCACTCACTGCCAGGAGAGGGGACCTCTGTGCCAAGCTCTGGGGCCTGGAGGCAAACATTGCCCTCTCCAGAGAGCGATTCCCAGCGGCTGCTTTCATCCATGCAAATCCCTCTGGCCAAGTTCTGCACCCCCTTGGGAACAGCGAGGCTTCTGCACATCAGCACTGCCAGACACCCTCCTTTGGAAACTAGCTGTTAAATTTAACATTTACATTTTAATTAGCATTAATCATATGTTTCACTTACACTGCAGTTTTCACCTTTGCAGCTCTTTGAGGCATGAACTAATTAATCCCAATCCCTCTGCCAGCTCAAGAGTTATTTCTTTCTGGTGCTTCAGTGTGAGTTTGAAAATCTCATTTGCAGGAAAAAAAAAGGGGGAGATAGCTTTTCCTGATAAGCAGGCAATAAATGGAAACGCAGCAACCTCTCATGTGGAGATAAGGATGGGCAAAGTTCACTCTGCTGGCAATGCCACGAGCTTTAAGTGGTCTGAAGACAACGGTGCATTCCTGGAGGGATTCCTGTTACAATTTACACAAAATTCCCCACATTCAATGTACAGTACTCTCAGCCTAAGGCAGGCCACAGGAAAGGGACTTCTCATGACATAAGAGTTTTAAGTTCCAGGTCTGAGATGCCACCCAGCAGTTGTGCTACAGCTAAATCTTCCAGTTGGGCAGAATTTTGTCATTGGACTCCAAGTATTTCAGACAACATCTCCCTGCTCTTCTAGACCTATTCAGGAACGAACATCCATTCCAATTTTTCTACAGGAAAAATAAGTATTTATAATAGAAATAATGATTTTAATATGTTTAAACACAGCTTTTAAGAAAAAGCTATAAAATACACTGCAAATCTTTTAGTTGGAACAAATTTCTAGCTTCTTTATTCTTAATGCATTGCATAAAGCTATAAAACAAAAACAAACTAAAAGAACAGAAACTTCATCCTTATAAAAATACCACGCAGAAAAAAACAACCACACAGAAAAAAACAAGTAGTTACACCAACAGAGATAAGGAAACAATTCATTTTCCAAGGAATTTGCCTTGAGGTGGAGTGTTTCTCAATTGCTTGATATCTGATAAGGAGATGCTGGGGGTAGTGGTCACAGCCACATGCTCTCCTGCCCTCTGCTATGCGAGTCCTCTGCACAACAGCTGAGCTGGGTGAACCAGAGACCTCAGCATAGGCACTTCGGGAGCTCAAGTCCCCAAATCCAGGCTCCCAAGCACACTGCAGCTGCAGCCTCTCCCCCAGGAAGCCCTATGCTGGTGCAAATCCATTAGCATCCTCTGCTCCGTCCTCCTTCCCCCAGGCACATTACCTCACAAGGTATGGTACCTGCTCACTGCTTTGGTGAAGGCACAGCAGACACTCGGAGCTCCTCCCAGCAGGAAAAATAAAGTTTTGCCTACACCTGTGCCACAACACAGGACCAAAGGGCCCAGGGCTCCTGATGTGTTGGGCGCAGGAGATCAAGCCTACAAGATCTTCCTGGACTCCCCAGGAAAGTGCCCGGTTTGTGTGCTTACTTGTGCTCCTCTGGACAACATCAAAAGACGTGTTAGCCAAGGATAATGTGTTAGATAGCTCTTTTGCTCACGTGGATGGAAACGAGATGGAGCACTGGTAGCACTCAGGATGGCACCGAGAACTTTGGGCAGGCCACAGAAACCCAGCAGCAAGCCCTGCCTGAGCCTTGCAGGATATAGCTCATACCACCCCTTCCCTGCCAAGGGCTTCGGCGCTTGTTGGTCTCTTCAGCCAGATTTGGAAGAAGAACAGAGACCTCAGAGATAACTCAGCTACTGCAAATTTCACAGAACTAGAGCATGGGAAGCTCTCCCTTCAGTGGGTAAACCCCAGCTGGCATCTGTGCTGAAGGGCAATGGGCTGACTGGCAGACTAGGGTAGGTGTGAGTGCTGCCCAGCCCTGCTGTCCTTTGCCCTACAGGGACGTGTAGGGATATGGCAGGGGCCTGTACACAAGGCATGCAAGGGAGGGAGCAGAGGACACAGACCTGCACAGCACAAGCACCGAGGGAAAGCCGGCTGTCCTCTCCTCCCGCTCTACTTGTTCGACACAAATTTTGACCCAGGGTGATAAGACATCCTCCAACCCAAGCCACCGGTGACACCAAACCTTGAGGATGCCTTCCTCCATCCTCTGTAAGCAGCACCAGTTCTTCTGAAGCAGGCAGCAAAGGCGAGAAGCATTTCACTCCTAGCCCTTCTGATGCCCAAGCAGGGCACCGAGGAGTGGCCCTAAAGCTATGTGTATCCCACAGGCTCCCCCGCCCCAAAACCTTCCAGTCTGAGACAGCAGCCTAACAGCACGAGTTGCTTCAGAATATCTCTAAAATAATTTGATGTTCAGAGGGGCAGAAAATTAGCACTACGGTAGAAATCCTCCATTTTTGGTCCTTTACCACCAGCCAAGGACAGCATGCTGTAGGCAAACACAGATACAGCCCCTTAGTTCCCTCCTGGTGTGAGCTGCGCTCATTGCAGCCCCCTCTGCAATTAACCTGTTTTTGCAGAGCACACCTAGCCCGACCCCAGCCTGCAGCAGGATGCTGACAGCCTGAACTGAGCAGCACCACAGGCCAGGAGCATGCAAGGTCTTGCCTTGGGTGGAGATGCTGAACCTTGGGGGTTTCTGGCTTATTCTTCTCCCTTCTTTCTCCACACACCACTGATGCGCTGCCATGACACAAATGTTTTGGACAATGAAGTTCACCCTTAAAGCAGCTACTGAGCTTGTACAGCTGAAAAGTGGAACCAGTCTGCCAGAAGAAATACCATAAATATATAGGAAATGACAGAGCAAAGGTCCATCTAGCCTTATATATTGTTTCCACCAGCAGTCAATCGCAGATGGGAATGGAAAGCACACAGACCCAAAGGTCACGGTGACCTCTCCCTCCAATATATTCTCAGTATACATATGTCCCAGAAGAACATGGATGTGGCAAAACCTGAAGAGCATGGAGAGCAGAAATCAATCACCAAACAATACATGGCTATTCCCTTTTAAGGGGTGCTGCTGACTCACAAGGCAGATCCCAAACACAAGTCCCAGAGAAAGTTACACCTATACATCAGCTAAATGACTCCTCTCTCAGCAGTCCTCCTCTCAGACCAGAACCAAGCATGGCCATACTCACCATACAGAGGGAGTATCAGCCAGCAGTCACAGACAGATAATGATTACGAGACAGGTTTTCTCAGGGCTGCTCTTTGATTGTGTGCTGGTCACCTGTAGTGGTTTAACCCGGCCAGCAGCTAAACACCACACAGCTGTTTGCTCACCCTCCCCCCTCCCTCCCTGGGATGGGGGAGAGAAACGGGAAAGTGAAGCCCGTGAGCTGAGATAAAGACAGTTTAATAAGACAGGAAAATAATAACAACAATAATAACAATAATGATGATAATAGTACTACTACTAATAATGTGTACAAAACAAGTGATGCACAATGCAATTGCTCACCACCCGCTGACCAATGCCCAGCCTAACCCCAAGCAGTCCGGCCCTCCTCCCAGCTCTTCTTGCACCCCCAGCCTGCCCACTGGCAGGACAGAGTGAGAAGCTGAAAGGTCCTTGGCTTGGTGTAAGCACTGCTCTGCAACAATTAAAACATCGAGGTGTTATCAGCACTCTTCTCATCCTAAGCCAAAACATACCACCCCACCAGCTACTAGGAGGAAAATTAACTCTGTCCTAACTGAAACCAGGACATCTAGCCACCCCTTATTCCATACCATTTAGGCAGGAGTAGCCCAGACTGTTTTACCCAGCATGTTTCTTACATGCACTACAGGAACTTTATCCCCTTCTACAGTATGTAACAGGTTTGATTGGGCAGGTCCAGCTCGGTTGGCAGATCCCCTAGTATTGACTAGCCAGGTGGCCTTCGCCAAATGCGTATCCCAATTTTTGAATGTCCCAGCGCCCATTGCTTTCAATGTAGTCTTTAACAGTTCATTGTATCGTTCATCTTTCCTGGAGGCTGGTGCATGATAGGGGATGTGATACACCCACTCAATACCATGTTCTTTGGCCCAAGTGTCTATAAGGTTGTTTCGGAAATGAGTCCCATTGTCTGACTCTATTCTTTCTGGGGTGCCATGTTGCCATAGGACTTGCTTTTCAAGGCCCAGGATAGTGTTCCAGGCGGTGGCATGGGGCACAGGATATGTTTCCAGCCATCCGGTGGTTGCTTCCACCATTGTGAGTATGGCGCTTGCTGTTGCGGGTTTGAGGGAGTGTGATGTAATCAGTCTGCCAGGCCTCTCCATATTTATATTTCAGCCATCGTCCTCCATACCAAAGAGGCTTTGACCGTTTGGCTTGCTTGATTGCAGCACATGTTTCACAGTCATGAATAACCTGTGCTATAGCACCCATGGTCAGGTCCACCCCTCGATCACGAGCCCACCTGTATGTTGCATCTCTACCTTGCTGGCCTGAGGTGTCATGGGCCCATCGGGCTATAAATAATTCACCTTTATGCTGCCAATCCAGGTCTACCTGAGCTACTTCAATCTTAGCAGCCTGATCCACCTGCTGGTTGCTCTGGTGTTCTTCAGTAGCCCGATTATTGGGCACATGAGCATTTACATGGCATACCTTTACAACGAGGTTCTCTACCCGAGCAGCAATATCTTGCCACAATGCAGCAGCCCAGATGGGTTTGCCCCTGCACTGCCAGTTGTTCTGCTTCCATTGCTGTAATCACCCCCACAGGGCATTTGCTACCATCCATGAATCCGTAGAGAGATAGAGAACTGGCCACTTTTCTCGTTCAGCAATGTCTAAAGCCAGCTGAATGGCCTTCACTTCTGCAAACTGACTCGAGTCACCTTCAGATTTGCCTTCTGGCCAGTCCATAATCACTTCCAAGATTCCTGGGCGACTGGTGTTTCCTATTCGAGCCCGCTGAGTAATCAGTGCAACCCACTTGCTCCACGTAGCATCAGTTGCATGATGTGTAGAGGGGACCCTTCCTTTGAACATCCAGCCTAGTACTGGCAGTCGGGGTGCTAGGAGGAGCTGCGCTTCAGTACCGACCACCTCCGAAGCAGATCGAACTCCTTCATATGCTGCCAATATCTCCTTTTCGGTTGGAGTGTCGCGGGCCTCAGATCCTCTGTATCCCCGACTCCAAAACCCCAGGGGTTGACCTTGAATTTCCCCAGGTTCTTTCTGCCAGAGGCTCCAGGTGGGGCCATTCTCCCCAGCTGCTGTGTAGAGCACGTTCTTTACATCTGGTCCTGTTCGGACTGGCACAAGGGCTATTGCATGAACTATTTCCTGCTTGATTTGTTCAAAGGCTTGTCGTTGCTCAGGGCCCCATTCAAACTCATTCTTCTTACGGGTTACTTGGTAGAGCGGGTTTACAATCAGACTGTAATTTGGAATGTGCATTCTCCAAAACCCCACAACACCTAGGAAAGTCTGTGTTTCTTTTTTGTTAGTTGGTGGAGACATAGCTGTTATTTTGTTGATCACATCCATTGGGATTTGACGACGTCCATCTTGCCATTTTATTCCTAAAAACTGGATCTCTTGTGCAGATCCTTTGACTTTATTTCGTTTTATGGCAAAACCAGCTTTCAGAAGGATTTGGACTATTTTCTTCCCTTTCTCGAAAACTTCCTCTGCTGTGTCACCCCACACAATGATGTCATCGATGTACTGCAGGTGTTCAGGAGCTTCCCCCTGCTCCAGCGCAGACTGGATCAGCCCATGGCAAATGGTAGGGCTGTGTTTCCACCCCTGGGGCAGCCGATTCCAGGTAGTATTGGAGACCCCTCCAAGTGAAAGCAAACTGTGGCCTGCACTCTGCTGCTAGAGGGATGGAGAAAAATGCATTAGCGATATCAATTGTGGCGTACCACTTGGCTGCCTTCGATTCAAGTTCGTACTGAAGTTCCAGCATGTCCGGCACTGCAGCACTCAGTGGTGGCGTCACTTCGTTCAGGCCACGATAGTCCACTGTTAGTCTCTACTCACCATTAGACTTTCGAACTGGCCATATGGGACTGTTAAAAGGTGAATGAGTCTTGCTGATCACTCCTTGGCTCTCCGATTGACGAATTAGCTTATGGATGGAAATCAGGGAGTCTCGGTTGGTGTGATATTGCCGCCGGTGCACAGTTGTGGTAGCGATTGTCACTTGCTGTTCTTCGACCCTCAGCAACCCCACAACAGAAGGATCCTCTGAGAGACCGGGCAAGGTAGACAACTGTTTAATGCCCTCTGTCTCTAAGGCAGCTATGCCAAAAGCCCACTGGAACCCTTTTGGGTCCTTTAAATATCCTCTCCAGAGATAGTCTATGCAAGGATGCATGGAGCATCTGGGCCAGTCACAATACGGTGCTTTTCCCACTCATTCCCAGTCAGACTCACTTCAGCCTCCAATACAGTCAACTGCTGAGATCCCCCTGTCACTCCATAAATACAGATGGGCTCTGGCCCTTTATAGCTCGATGGCATTACAGTACATTGTGCACTGGTGTCTACTAAAGCCTTATATTTCTGTGCATCTGACGTGCCAGGCCATCGAATCCACTCAGTCCAATAAACTCGATTGTCCCTTTCCTCCCCCTGGCTGGAGGCAGGGCTCCCCTAATCCTGGTCAGAATCTTCTTCGTTTCTGTGTTTGAAGGACTGTCTGCTGGACGTTGGAGCAGCAAACTTTTCAGAGAATCCCTTTTTCCCGATTGTTTTCTTTTGCAACTCAGGTACCTGTGCCTCTAGGGTCACGGTAGATTTTCCATCCCATTTTCTCATGTCCTCTCCATGGTCTTGTAAGTAAAACCACAGGGTGGCACGGGGTGAGTACCCACCATATCGTCTTCCTTGTGCGAATGACCGCTTACCCCTGATAGCTGAGACACTGCTTTGTACAGGTGGGGAGGAAAATAATCTCTCTTCAAGTTGGTGAACCTTTTCAGAAAGTTTCTCCCAAGTGTTCTCTTTTAGTTGGTGGACACTGGTTTGTTCGGGTGGGGAGGAAGATAGATTCTCTTCAAGTTGGTGGACCTTGTCATAAAGTTTCTCCACAGCCGATACGCAGGCCTGTAAGGAAGAGGAGAGACTTTCTTCGTACTGCCGGAGTTGTTTAGCCACTTCATCCACTGTGGGTTCCTCATCCTCTTTCCAGGCCATTACTGCCAATGAGCTGGCATATGATGATGGTGCACTCCGTACAAACTTCCGCCACATGGGTCGTGTACACCTGACTTTATCTGGATCTGTGGATGTTTGTCTGAGGTCTGGATCCTCATAAATCACCTCCCGTACGGCTAATTCCCTCAGGTACTGGATTCCCTTCTCCATAGTGGTCCACTTGCCTGGTAGACATACAAGTTCTTCCTTGAAGGGATACCTTTCCCTCACAGCTGACAGGAGACGCCTCCAGAGGCTGTGAGATTGTGCTCCATCTCCAATTGCTTTGTCAATGCTTGCGTCCCTAGCAAGGGATCCCAGCCACCTGGCTTCCCTGCCCTCTAACTCCACACAATTGGCTCTGGTGTCCCAGCACCAGAACAGCCAGGTGACAAGCTGCTCACCTATGCAGCGACCAAAATCTTTTCGTACAACTTGTAGCTCACACTGGTATAGGTTTCAGGTAGTTATTGTTGATTTTTCAGCATCCTCATCTTCCTCCTCCTGAATCCCTGATGTCCCAGCCTCATCTTCCCTATACCTAGACTTAGCAGAAGACTCTCTGCGTTCTAAACGACCTCAGTCTCTATACCATTTTTTCACCTTCTCTACAGGGGTAACTTGCACTGCTACAGCTCATTTCTCTGACCCAAACACAGGAGCTGGAGTGGCTGCAGAGTCCATCGAAGGGGTTGGAGTGGCTGTTGGGTCTGTCACAGGACTTGGAGTGGCCGCAGGGTCTGTCACTAGGTTGACAGTAGCATCAGTTGCAGCTCGATAGGCAAGGGCCAGACCCCAGCATGCTACCGTGATTTGTGTCACTTTGGAACTGACAGAGTCATGACACCCTTTTTTCAAGCATTCTACCAGTTTTTTAGGGTTTTGCAGTTGTTCAAGGGTGAATTTCCAAAACACTGGAGGTGCCCACTGCTCTAGAAACCTGCCCATATCCTCCCACACTCCCTGCCACTCACAACTATCCTGCCTCAGGACAGATCTCTGGATGAGATTCCTAAGTAGTTGTTTAACCTTAAACAAAACCTGAAGCGCATTTAGGAGACATAACAATAAGACCATGCTGGTCTGAGTATCCCAAGGATATTCAATATTTTGGAGAACTATTGTAACAAGCTCGGAGGATAAGAGGGAGGTGAAGGAGAAAGGGAGAGTGAACAAGTAGGAAAAAATATCTTCCCCTTTCCCCTCCACAGACTGGCTCCCTGACGAAAAAAGGCAATAGGTGTAATTGTTAATAGTTTCCTAGATATGGTTTCCAAAGTATAGAGTCGACGACAGTGCTGAGTACAAATACCAGGTTGGAGTCATGACCAGAAATTTCATCCTATCATAAGCCACTGTTACACCGCACAGTACCATAATGATCTTAAACCAGGGCCCGGAAAGCATAAACAGCATGACAGGGAGCACATACAGAAAGTAACGAGTTATAAAACTCAATTTGGAAAACAGGCACAGCAGACTTGAGATTAAAGCAATCAGCACTGTGACTAGCAACTATTAAGCAGGTCTAATACTTATACCAGTTTTAGTTTAACACACTCTGGTCAGATCTGTCATTATCTCAACCCTTCAAGCCCCACGTTGGGCGCCAAAAAGGACTGTTGTGGTTTAATCCGGCTGGCAGCTAAACACCACACAGCCGTTCGCTCACCCTCCCCCCTCCCTCTCTGGGATGGGGGAGAGAAACGGGAAAGTGAAGCCTGTGGGTTGAGATAAAGACAGTTTAATAAGACAGGAAAATAATAACAATAATAATAATAACAATAATGATGATAATAGTACTACTACTAATAATGTGTACAAAACAAGTGATGCACAATGCAATTGCTCACCACCCGCTGACCGATGCCCAGCCTAACCCCGAGCAGCCACCCCCCCCACCCCAGCTAGCCACCCCTATATATTGTTCAGCATGATGTCAGATGGGATGGAATACCCCTTTGGCCAGTTTGGGTCAGCTGTCCTGGGTCTGTCCCCTCCCAGCTCCTGCTGCACCCCCAGCCTGCCCACTGGCAGGACAGAGTGAGAAGCTGAAAGGTCCTTGGCTTGGTGTAAGCACTGCTCTGCAACAATTAAAACATCAGCATGTTATCAGCACTCTTCTCATCCTAAGCCAAAACATAGTACCCTACCAGCTACTAGGAGGAAAATTAACTCTGTCCTAACTGAAACCAGCACATCACCTCACTTGGAAATTTATTTTTCTCTGAGGCAGGGCTACACCAACCTGTTTTTCACTGGCAGCGCCCCAAAGTCACTCCCTGCCTTTTGCCTTCTCTTTCTTTGTTGGAACTGAGACAGACAACTGCTGTGTCTGTCTGTAACCACTCATCCCAGCAGCTCCTCAGTATGGCAGCCACAACAAAATCCAGTGGGAAAGCCAAGTCAAAGGCAAAAAAAAAACCTAGAAAATCACATTTTGGTGCTCACTGCACCTGAGGATGACTGGCACATAACAGCTAGCCACACTGCTAGCCTCCTACCTGCCAAAACAAGGTGACGACACACAAATTTTGCTGCCTATAATACACAGCATTTGGCACTGTAGCAGCCTTTCCAGCTGTGACTTCATACAGTTGATCAAGTGCTCATCACCAGAGGGGCCTCTGAGGTTCAGGTGAGCCACACAGAGTGATCTACGGGGCTTAAGGTGATCTTCTCCGATCCCACCCCAGCACAGCAGTCAGACACCTCCCCAGGTGCAAGCAGGTGAGATGTCCACTGCCTCCAGCTTGAGCTCACACAGCACGAAGCATCTCCCGGGAGGACAGCAGCACAGCACTCAGCAGCTGAGTCACGAAGACAAGGCTTCACTGGAGATTAGCTTTGATCTTGTGGAGGTGTGGGAACTTCTCAAGGTTTTGTTATTAGCAAGGCTTGGGTCTAGATATCCCTTGGCAGGATGTGCCACGCTCAGCGACAAGAGCATACAACCCCTGCAAAGCACTTCACAGCTCCACACTCCCAAACAGTGCAGGACACCCAATATCACGCA
This sequence comes from Netta rufina, assembly GCF_964035555.1. Lineage (NCBI taxonomy): Eukaryota > Metazoa > Chordata > Aves > Anseriformes > Anatidae > Netta > Netta rufina. The sequence goes on from NC_140139.1 coordinate 9,528,413, forward strand.
CTGTGAACTTGTGAGCACCGTCCTGGGGATGCTCCTAAGGCTAGTCCTTTCCAACCAGCACCCTGGAATGGAAGCCCACCATCTCCACCTGCCACAGATGTGCTGCTGTTTCTGCTGGCTTAACGGGAAAGGGCAACCCAGTCACCTGCTCCACCACCAGCCCCTCAGGGAGGGCACCAGAGGGCAAGAGCAGAGGGTGCAGGAGAGTTCAGCTGGTGCCTATGGTATGACCTAAACAGTGTGCTCACTTCTCCACCGCGCAGGAGGCACACGACATGGGCATCAACTGGAGGAGCCTCCAAGGCTCCCAACCACACAACAAGTTCCTGGGAAGTATGACAGGACACAGATACTCACACAAAGCAGCAGTAAAATAAATCGCAGTCCCACCTGCTGCCAACAACACAGGCTTTTGCTTGGTGATGACAGGAGATAGCCACAGCAGAGAGGGATGGGCCTTGCCAGGAAGGAGTTTCAGCCTTCCCTCTCCCTCTGTCTGGAGAAATGGGACAAACCCTCAGAGAAGCTCTGTTTTTTGTTAGTGCCCTTTCTGTGAGTGGAGCCTGGGATGGAGCTGCTGCCAGGCCTTTCATGTCCGACAGCCCTGCTGGATCCCTCAATACATACCATAGCAAAAGCCTTTCACTTAATGAATTGCTTTCAGAAATGCATCAAAATTTCCTATTTGCCCCACAAAGGGAATGCAAATAAAGTATTTATATAAAATCTTCCCACTTCCCTCCTCCTCCAAGAGGAGGAAGCACTGTGATGCTGAGTTGGCAGCATGGACAGGCTTAGCACTGGGAGACACAGTAGAAGAGAGGCAATGCTTGGGGAGGAAGAGCTAGACGCAGCCCTACCTGATTGTGTTCAGGAGACGATGAGCCCTTCTCTCTGGATGGGGAACAGCGGCCATCAAGCTGCTCACTACAATCTGCCGTCCACTGTAAAAGGGATAGAAAGGCATTGTGTAAAATAATAGCTGGACAGGGGAAACCGCTGTGTCAGCCCACATAATGCAGCAAACACCGTCTGGGCCAAGGGCATCCCTGTACGACTGTGGGTAAGCGTGTTTTTAGGAGGGACTGTTGGCAAAAGGCAGCGTGACTCATGCCCCTTGCTCTGCCAGGAGCAGCCCCAGCCTTCCCTCCGTGGCACCATCTCTTTTTCCAGAGAAACAGGGCTCCATTTTACACGAGGGATGATCTCAAAAGCTTTGGCTGGGAAATGCTCCACCCACGGATGGCAAGCAGAGGAAAGATTCATGAACAATTGCAGGAAACTCCAGGAGAAGCTGTCATCACTGAAAGCTGCAAGAACCATCCCAGCACACTGGCCGCAATGCCGAGGGCAGCCAAAGGGTGCTCTGCAAGAAAAACACCCTCTGCTTTTCCCTGCAGGCTCCAAACTCGGTGGCTTGGGGCTAACGCAGCCAGCCTACCTCAGCTGTACCTTTACAGAGGATTGGGGGAGGGGGGTAAAAAAAAAAAAAAGAAAAAAAAAGGTGATGTTTTTGTTTTTAAATGAAACAGAAAATAGTGCTGCAGGTTCAGCTAAAACATTATACCACAGCTGCAGCAATGCATCGAAGAATTTCAGTTTGGGGCCATTTGATATCCGCCTCCCAAAGAAGAGATGAGCTACAGCATATTGTCAAAACAAATAATAAAGCAACTTTCTCTATACAAACAGGAACAATACTATTTAAACGATACTGTTTAATCCTAAAGTCATTTTGATTTCCCTGCCACAGCTGAGGCCTAACCTTTTTGACCATTCCCATTTCTGAGGTCTTTCATCCTGGGACTGTCACTGCGCGGGTGTACTCATACCATGGAAAATAAATAAAATTTAAAAAGGGTTCCCTCCAAACAGCAACTAATTGAGAGCTTCTTGGCAGGCACAGATGAAGCCATGGAATAGGACAAGGAGTCTAAAAGTCACATAAAGTGATCCCTGTGTTGGAAGGGCCATGCCAGGCGCCCAGCAGGCTGTCACACCCCACCTCTGCCTCGCACTACCCCTTTCATGGGCTGCTTCCCCCATGTGCTGCTCCTGGCAGCACGTCAGAGCCTTCTGCCAGACTCACTGGGCATGGGGAGCAGCTATTTAGGATGTGGCACCAGACGCGTCCCCTCTCCGGCAGAGGAAGTGTTACCGCAGGCACAAGGAAGTGCACTGCGGAGACACTGAATAACTTGCCCCAAGTTAAAGATTAAGTCTCCAGAAGAGCCTTGCAGTTAAAACAGTTTTCTTGGTCTCAGTCCAGCACCTTAGCCATAAAGCCATCCTTTTTCCTCCAGCTCTCATTGAAAGGGAGCCTGCTGCCTTCAATCAGGCTGGCAAACCAATGTACCCCGCACCGGCTCCAACACAGTTACTCCAGCAAGGGGCAGGATACGTGTGTGTTTATGGCTTGCTTTGATAAGGAGCAATCACGAAGAGAAAAACAGAAATAAATGATTCCTGCTCATTTCTTACACAAGTCTGGAGTATTGGGCAGGTGGGAAAGTAAACACCTTTTGGAGACAACAGGTAATTCCTTCTTAGTCCAACTCTGAAAGCATGACTTGATAAAAGCAGGTGATACACATCTAGAAGCTCAACCTCACTTGTCCCATGTGCAGCCCTGAGTAATACAAAATACTGCATTTCACTGGAGCCACATAGAAATCCTATTTCCAAGTAGATACCCATCATCTGAGGTACAAACACATCTAGCTGCTTAACTTGAGATGCCTTTAAAAGTGGTCTAATTAAAAGGTTCACCGTTCAGATCTTCCGTTACTATTTTTCCTCTAAAATAAAATCTGACTATCTTTAAAGGCAGTATCCCTAGAACTGACAAAAAAAAAAAAAAAAAAAAAAGAAAAAAATGCAGTGCCTTTCATGCAGGCAGGACATGGAGAAAAGTCAATGCCCCATTTCCACAAAAACAAGATGGATTTGGTTGTGACAGCCAGGAAAGAATCTTAATGCAAAAACTGTAAATGGGTCCTCACGAGAATTAGCATCTTTTGTCCTGAGGATGCAGACTCCAGGACAGAGGGGCAGACCAAATCCCATTTACCAACCATGCTCCTATCTCACGCTCAGTCTGGGTAATAGCTTTTAAGTGAGTTCCCGATTTCATTTACCTTTTCCTTTAAAGGAAAGAGCAAATCAGGATGAGAATTTTCCTGCTGTTCAGAGTTAAACCTCCTCTGAATTGCAAAGTGGTTAAAAAACTTTGACTATTAATTTATTTCTAATTCAATAGTGTTTCTCAACTTGACACGTTAAATAAAGCAGTGCTTGCCTGTTTGACCTGATGCCCCTCCAAAGCATCACTTCAAACACAGCCATTTTCCAGCCTGGGGTTATAAAAAAATGCATCATTGAAGTGCTTGGGATCACCTGATTTTTAAATATATTTTTCCCCACTTATAATGGCTTTGATCATCAATTCACAAAAGACCTCTCTTCAGCAAAACCTATTCTTTAGAAGGTTCCGTTTACAGGTAATTTCTTCATGCCAATACATCATACTTGTAGGAAGAACGGCCGAAGTCGTGACACACACAAATATGGTCAGATCATGCTCCCTTTTTTACCCAAATAACCTGATTCTTATAGCAAACTTAACAGGGGCAGATAGTGTCTCACACAAGATTATTGGTCAAAAGCACTCAGACAAACAACTGCACGAAAACAACCCCCTTGTGATTAGCAGTCACGTAGATCCCGTTCTTGAAGCCAGCTGCTGGCAACAATATTTTTAATTCCTCAGTCGGGCGATAGAAGAAAATCGTTATGGCAACTCCTCATAGTCATCCTGATAGCTTGGTTTGCTCAGCTGCAACAAGTCATGGCCTCCTTGCTTTTGTTTCAAAAAATCCTCAACAATTCCCCCTTTTTCTTTTTGAGCAAACCAAGCCTGATGTAACAGTTTTGCAAGTAACCTTATAACCACATTTATTACAATACAACACACAATGATGATTAACACCACAATAAATAGAATCCTTAATCCCTCTTTGACTAATCCCAGTAACCATCTAGGCATCGTCCCAAACAAATCAGTGAGCCATTGATTGAAAGGATTGATATCATATTGAATCTTTCTCATGTGCTCTTTCAGGAAAGTAATGGATTTGTGAATTGACTCATTATGATCAGAAAGGTTTAAACAGCACATTCCCTCAAAGTCCTCACACCCATGCCCTCGAGCCAAGAGCAAGAAGTCAATAGCAGCTCGATGCTGTAAGAGCGCATGTCGCAGACTATTTTGATCTGGTAACATCTCCTCAAGTATCTCTGTTGTGGCATTGGCTTGCTTCTCGGCCCAGCATGCCAATTTTTCCAAATTATTAAGTGCAGCCACAGCTGCTGCTCCTGGCACGAAAATTGCCAATGCCACTCTAGCTGCAACACCAAGCAATTCAACATTATCATTGCAATCCGGTGCGAGCAATGCCCATTTATGTCTGCTGATCTTAGGCAACTGTGACAAGCTAGGAGCAAATATAGTAAGTTTACCTAAGTAACATGGACCTCTGATAGCATTTGCAGGGATACCTTGCCAGGCCCTATCCCCACAAATCAGAAAAACATCAGGAGGTAAGGCCATAGCTGTACAATTGTTCCAAACCCTATAGTTGTTGCCCCTTGTCTCCGTGCCATAAGCTCCTAAACCCTGCCTAGCAGTGTCATTGTAATCACAGGTGTTACTTGTATTTCTGTACCTGTATGGCCCTTCTGAAGTCACATTTGTCCACCCTGTTGGATTGTTTTTTGAAAGGATTTAATCTTTGCTGTAAATTACCGAACACAAAACATGTTTGAGTCCAATTCTGTGATGTGTTCCCAATCCTCTGAGACCCACGTAACTGTAACTCTTGTGGATCCCTGGGCAATGAGACAGTAAGTGAATTTATCAATTTCGCTGAGCACACAGCTGCAGATGAGGCATTGCAGTGATTGTTGGTAGCATATTGGCCAAACTCAGAAGGGTCATACACAGGTATACCTATGAGGCAAGTCCTGAACGGATCTGTGGACGATGCCATGGACAGACAAAATTCTGACATACCAGTCTGATTAGCCCATGTCACCCAAAGATTTCGTTGATTTCATTGCGGCTTGATCTTGGTTACGAGCGCAAGCCCTGCTGGCAGTATTAGAATCAATCACCATCAACAACTTCCCCGTCCCTTGAGACATCTTGGGAAGTGTCCTGGTTTCAGTTAGGACACAGCTAATTTTCCTCCTAGTAGCTGGTAGGGTGTTATGTTTTGGCTTAGGATGAGAAGAGTGCTGATAACACCCCGATGTTTTAATTGTTGCAGAGCAGTGCTTACACCAAGCCAAGGACCTTTCAGCTTCTCGCTCTGTCCTGCCAGTGGGCAGGCTGGGGGTGCAGCAGGAGCTGGGAGGGGACAGACCCAGGACAGCTGACCCAAACTGGCCAAAGGGGTATTCCATCCCATCTGACATCATGCTGAACAATATATAAGGGTGGCTAGCTGGGGTGGGGGAGGTGGCTGCTCGGGGTTAGGCTGGGCATCGGTCAGCGGGTGGTGAGCAATTGCATTGTGCATCACTTGTTTCGTACACATTATTATTAGTAGTACTATTATCATCATTATTGTTATTATTATTATTGTTATTATTATTTTCCTGTCTTAATAAACTGTCTCTATCTCAACCCACAGGCTTCACTTTCCCGTTTCTCTCCCCCATCCCAGAGAGGGAGGGGGGAGGGTGAGCGAACGGCTGTGTGGTGTTTAGCTGCTGGCCGGGTTAAACCACAACAGGCAGCCTTCACAAATTGGCTTGGCACCCACACTGGTCCTGCTCACATGCTGTGAGTCTGACACAATATTGCGTCCCACGTCTCTCCGCGTCCTGTGTCTCACCGCATCTCTGTTCCGCGTCCTTTTTTTTTTTTTTGTCCATTATAATCGGCATCAATTATCCTTGGCAAAACAAACAATCTGGTCAAAGATGTACTTGATCGTCCTAACAGCAATACATTACGGTCATTCCCACACCACTTGACACAGCCAGGTAGAAGATTCCTAGAAATACTAATGAAATTCCAACATGGAATGAAACCCCTACAGCACTACGCTCTTTGAAAACTTTTTTCAGCTGCTGGGATTTATTGAGTTTCTTGTTTTCACTGCTGAGATCTGTGGCCGCCTTTTCAGGGGATCCACCCACATCCTTGGCCAAGCTGCCGGTGGTGGTCCGCAACGCCAGCAGAGGGGCCAGCGGGCTGAGTGGGGAGGGCAGCCCGAGGGTGGGGGGTGGTGAGGGGAAAGCAGCGGCGGCGGCGAGCGGGGGCCCATGGGGCGGCAGGCCCGGTCGCAGCAGCAGGTGGAACATGGCAGCACCCGATGCGTGCAGGTGGGTGCTCAAACTGGAGAAACGCAGCAGCCGGCGGCGGGGCAGGTGGGCGGGTGCCCAGAGCTGACAGCAGGGCGGGCAGCGGGGCTGGAGGCGCTTTGCACCAGGCGTTCTGTCAGTCCCAGGTGGTACTGCTAGAGATTGCGCTGCCGCCATCACCTCCTGCTGCTCGGCTTTCATACCACACAGCGCATTAATCACTGTCCGCCACATCCCACTCACTTCTTTATCCAGCTTTCCACTTGAGATGGCTTTATCCCATAAGCGATCTCCTACCTCCCGCCACTCTGGACTCACAGCGCTACTCGTGTCCCATCTTCACTGACTCCTCCGTTCTCCCGTAGAAGTTTTGAGGTCCGGCTTGATCACCAATGTCCCGGGTCCCGGTTCAGGCACCATTTGTCGCAGGAAGAATGGCTGAAGTCATGACACACACCAATATGGTCAGATAATGCTCCCTTTTTTACCCGAATAGCCTGACTCTTATAGCAATCTAGCAGGGGCGTAAAGCTTCTAACACAAGATTAACGTTTTAAAAACGTTTCTATAAATACATCAACACAAAAAGGAGGACTAAGGAGAATCTCCATCCTTTACTGGATGTGGGGGGAAACTTAGTTACAAGAGATGAGGAAAAGGCGGAGGTGCTTAATGCCTTCTTCTCCTCAGTCTTTAGCGGCAATACCGGTTGTTCTCTGGATACTCAGTACCCTGAGCTGGTGGAAGGGGATGGGGAGCAGGATGTGGCCCTCACTATCCATGAAGAACTGGTTGGTGACCTGCTACGGCACTTGGATGTGCGCAAGTCGATGGGGCTGGATGGGATCCACCCAAGGGTACTGAGAGAACTGGCAGAGGAGCTGGCCAAGCCGCTTACCATCATTTATCAACAGTCCTGGCTATCGGGGGAGGTCCCAGTTGACTGGTGGCTGGCAGGTGTGACGCCCATCTACAAGAAGGGCCAGAGGGCAGACCCGGGAAACTACAGGCCTGTCAGTTTGACCTCAGTGCCAGGAAAGCTCATGGAGCAGATCCTCTTGAGAGTCATCACGCAGCACTTGCAGGGCAAGCAGGCGATCAGGCCCAGTCAGCATGGGTTTATGAAAGGCAGGTCCTGCTTGACGCACCTGATCTCCTTCTATGACAAAGTGACGCACTGGGTGGATGAGGGAAAGGCTGTGGATGTGGTCTACCTTGACTTCAGCAAGGCTTTTGACACCTTCTCCCACAGCATTCTCCTCAAGAAACTGGCTGCTCTTGGCTTGGACTGGCGCACGCTTCGTTGGGTTAGAAACTGGCTGGATAGCCGGGCCCAAGGAGTCGTGGTAAATGGAGTCAAGTCCAGTTGGAGGCCAGTCACTAGTGGCGTTCCCCAGGGCTCGGTGCTGGGGCCGGTCCTCTTTAATATCTTCATCGATGATCTGGATGAGGGCATTGAGTGCACCCTCAGTAAGTTCGCAGATGACACCAAGTTAGGTGCGTGTGTCGATCTGCTTGAGGGTAGGAAAGCTCTTCAGGAGGATCTGGATAGGCTGCACCGATGGGCTGAGGTCAACTGCATGAAGTTCAACAAGGCCAAGTGCTGGGTCCTGCACCTGGGGCGCAATAACCCCAAGCAGAGCTACAGGCTGGGAGATGAGTGGTTGGAGAGCTGCCAGGCAGAGAAGGACCTGGGAGTGATGGTGGATAGTCGGCTGAATATTAGCCAGCAGTGTGCTCAGGTGGCCAAGAAGGCCAACAGCATCCTGGCTTGTATCAGAAACAGTGTGGCCAGCAGGGCTAGGGAGGTGATTGTCCCCCTGTACTCAGCTCTGGTTAGGCCGCACCTCGAGTACTGTGTTCAGTTTTGGGCCCCTCGCTACAAGAAGGACATCGAGGTGCTTGAGCGGGTGCAGAGAAGGGCGACGAAGCTGGTGAGGGGCCTGGAAAACAAGTCCTACGAGGAGCGGCTGAGGGAGCTAGGATTGTTCAGCCTGGAGAAGAGGAGGCTCAGGGGCGACCTTATCGCTCTCTATAAGTACATTAAAAGAGGCTGTAGCGAGGTGGGGGTTGGTTTATTCTCCCATGTGCCTGGTGACAGGACGAGGGGGAATGGGCTAAAGTTGCGCCAGGGGTGTTTTAGGTTGGATATTAGGAAGAACTTCTTTACTGAGAGGGTTGTGAGGCATTGGAATGGGCTGCCCAGGGAAGTGGTTGAGTCACCATCCCGGGAGGTCTTTAAAAGACGTTTAGATGTAGAGCTTAGTGATATGGTTTAGTGGAGGACTTGTTAGTGTCAGGTCAGAGGTTAGACTCGATCTTGAGATCTCTTCCAACCTAGAAATTCTGTGATTATTGGTCGAAAGCACTCAGACAAACAACTGCAAGAAAACAACCCCCTTGTGATTAGCAGTCACATAGATCTTGTCCTTGAAGGAAGTGCCAGCTGCTTGCAACAATATTTTTAATTCCTCAATCGGGCGATAGAAGAACATCATTATGGCAACTCCTTGTAGTCGTCCTGGAAGCTTGGTTTGCTCAGCTGCAGCAAGTGATGGCCTCCTTGCTGTTTCAAAAATCCCTCAACACATACTAATAAATAAAGCACATCCCACAGCAAGCCCGGCTTGGGAAGAGGTGCCCTGCCCCCCCTGCAGCCATGGGGCAGAGGGAAACTTGTTAGCCACGCAGCGCCGGTGATTGAGGATTGCTGCCCATCTCCTGGGCAAAGGGAAGGGACTGAGCCCTCCTGCAGGACTCCTCACCCCATCCATTATTAAACACCTCCCATCCCTTCTGGAAAGCCCTGGCAAGGCCTAATGGGTTAATGGGTATTGCTTCATTAGCTAAGTCCCCTAACAAGGGAGAGTCTACCCTGGCTTCAAGTCCTTCTTACCCAGGCCCAGTGTACACACAGTTTATAGCCTGCACCTGTTCTTCTACCATTCTGCATGGCAGGAGAGCAGCATGCCCAGCACCCCACTGCATGGACCTGAGCTCACTGCAGCCTCACAAACCCAAGGGCACAGAGCAGAGTCCTTCAGCTCCCTGCTGCGTGAGTCCCATGCCATTTGGCCATCCCATCTCCAGGAGCGCTGGCTCCACGATACGGAGGATTTTCCTCAGGACAACAGCATCAGTTCAGGAGGTTTAAATTTCTCCTCGTGTGGGAGCCAAAAAGCCAATTTTTAAAGTTTTGGGTTTTTTTTAGATCCTAATGACACCACCAAATCTCATCTCCCCTAAGCGATCACTCTCTTTGCTGGGTATTCACATCCTCTGTAGCAGAGCAGTTTGCTTCTCTGACACAACACTCAGGAAGCAAGCAAACAGGTTATTGTACATATTAAAATGTGCAGTGGCATGACACAGTGTTAGGGGACACATGGGGCTTTTAATGCCTTTAGCATCTCTGTCTCTTCACTAACATCCCTGTGCACATGGAGAAAAGCAGCACAGGAATGTAGGAATGTGGGAACACTTCTCAATATTTGGATACCCCCTGCTGGGTCTCCACAGCTCTTCCTAAAGCTGGTGGGATTTTGTGGGTGAAGCAATGCGTTGTTTGAGACAGACTCCACTCACATGCACCTGCTCCTAAGGGACAGAGTGGAGATGCCATCCAAACAGCACCCATTGCTTCCAGACATGTGCACCCTGCCGGCCCCTGTGTGCAGGGCAGCCTCTCACCAGTGTCCTTCACTTGACAAAGGAACCCTGGAGAAACCAAAAAAAACATCAAGGCACACCCTGAGACCACTTCATGATAAATACAAAACACAGCTGGGGAGTGCTCACACCTGGCTGAAGCAGAAAGCTGCCCCAAATCCAGCATTTCACTGCATTTCTACACTAGGAAAGCTGCTTTGGCATTGCCCAGCCCTGCAGTCCCCCTCAGCCCACGCTCCTCACCAACCTGCAAGATGTTGGACTGCGTCTTCTCACTCTCCCCGTCCCCCTCCATCTTGTTGGTCAGCAGCCCCTGCACCTGGTACTCCAGCACGTAGCTGTCGATGAAGCGCTCCAGCTCCTCGATCTCCTGCGAGCGGCTGCTCCCTGCCTCTGAGGAGGCGGATGCCACTGACGAGTTTTCCATCACTGCAGCTGGGACAGTGGGAACGGAGGGGGCCTGAGAAGGAAAAAGGATGGAAATTGAGTCCTTGGCCACCTGCTGAGCAGCACCTGCCTCTCCCACCAGCACAGATGCCCCCTTCTTCCTTCATGAGCCCTCTTCTTCCTCCATGAGCAAGAGGCCCATCTTGTGATCCTACACATAAGGGCCACAACAACATTTGCCTATCCTCCTCACAACCAAAGCTGTAGAAAACCTCTAGAAACATGCCCAAGAAATTAACAAAGCTTAATTTAAAAGGCCCGTGACATTGGCTGCACTGGAAGCGGAAGGATGATGAGGTTCGCGTTGTGGCTGGGGACATGAAAAGGACAGGAACTGCAAAGCTTCTCTAGGACTGCAGCAGTAAGCAAGGTGCTGAGTCAGCAGTGCGCCTGCTAACAGTCCAGGGAGGAGGTTTGGATGTGGAGGTGAAACAGTGATCACACCAGAATCTATTTTTAAAACCTCCGCTTGTTAAAAATGCATTAGAAAAAGGGAAAACATCCTGCAGAGCACCACAGTGTGGCTGGCTGGCAGCCCCGGAGGAAGCCACAGGTGATGCTGTGCTCAGTGTAGAGATCACATTGCCCCCCAGGGACACATGGCAGCAGCTCTGCCTCCACAGGGATGCTGCTCTGCAGAAAACAAGGACTTTGGGGGGCTTGTACCTTAAGGTGTGCTCAGGGTGCAGACTGGCAGGTAGCCCAACCAGGATGCAAACCTTCTGAGCAGCAGCAGTATGGATCACTAGGTGCTCTCTGTGCAGATTTTAAATGTATTTAAATGTATTCTTACTGGTGAGAGTCAAAATACAGAGCAAAGGAAGAAAAGGCTGTGCAAACACAAATAGATGCAGGTACCAAATTAAAGACAGGATCTCAGGGCTTGGTTCAGCTACCTAACTGTCCTGACAGTAACCCCTCCCTCCAGTTCCTGCTCCAGAAGCACAGCCTTCTCCTAAAAGCTCACATGTAGACTACTGCTAGCACAATAAGAAGCCATTACCCAGGGGGCTTATGTTACAAACCCTACTGGGAGAGTAGGACAGTCTCATTCAGGGCACATATCACCAAGGAATTAGGAGCTCTGCTGCAAAACAAAACCAGAGCCCTATGCATTCCCAGCAATAACCCCTGCCCCTCTCCAAAGCCAACACGTGCAAATGGATGCACCCCTGAGTACTTGCACGCCTCTGCAGGAGATACCAGGGACTGAGTTCAAACCCCTTTTATCTCCTCTGATCCACAGAGGAAATGAAGAACTTCAGCATAAGGCTTCTTTGAGGCTTCTTTGCCTCAGTCTTTAGCAGCAAAACCAGTTGCTCTCTGGATACCCAGTAACCTGAGCTGCTGGAAGGGGATGGGGAGCAGAATGTGGCCCTCACTATCCATGAGGAAATGGTTGGCGACCTGCTACGGCACCTGGATGTGCGCAAGTCGATGGGGCCGGATGGGATCCACCCAAGGGTACTGAGAGAACTGGCAGAGGAGCTGGCCAAGCCGCTTACCATCATTTATCAACAGTCCTGGCTATCGGGGGAGGTCCCAGTCGACTGGCGGCTAGCAAACGTGACGCCCATCTACAAGAAGGGCCGGAGGACTGACCCGGGTAACTACAGGCCTGTCAGTTTGACCTCAGTGCCAGGGAAACTCATGGAACAGATTATCTTGAGAGTCATCACGCAGCACTTGCAGGGCAAGCAGGCGATCAGGCCCAGTCAGCATGGGTTTATGAAAGGCAGGTCCTGCTTGATGAACCTGATCTCCTTCTATGACAAAGTGACGCACTGGGTGGATGAGGGAAAGGCTGTGGATGTGGTCTACCTTGACTTCAGAAAGGCTTTTGACACCGTCTCCCACAGCATTCTCCTCAAGAAACTGGCTGCTCTTGGCTTGGACTGGCGCACGCTTCGTTGGGTTAGAAACTGGCTGGATAGCCGGGCCCAAGGAGTCGTGGTAAATGGAGTCAAGTCCAGTTGGAGGCCAGTCACTAGTGGCGTTCCCCAGGGCTCGGTGCTGGGGCCGGTCCTCTTTAATATCTTCATCGATGATCTGGATGAGGGCATTGAGTGCACCCTCAGTAAGTTCGCAGATGACACCAAGCTAGGTGCGTGTGTCGATCTGCTTGAGGGTAGGAAGGCTCTGCAGGAGGATCTGGATAGGCTGCACCGATGGGCTGAGGTCAACTGCATGAAGTTCAACAAGGCCAAGTGCCGGGTCCTGCACCTGGGTCACAACAACCCCAAGCAGAGCTACAGGCTGGGAGATGAGTGGTTGGAGAGCTGCCAGGCAGAGAAGGACCTGGGAGTGATGGTGGATAGTCGGCTGAATATGAGACAGCAGTGTGCTCAGGTGGCCAAGAAGGCCAACAGCATCCTGGCTTGCATAAGAAGCAGTGTGGCCAGCAGGGTGAGAGAAGTGATTGTTCCCCTGTACTCGGCTCTGGTGAGGCCGCACCTCGAGTACTGTGTTCAGTTTTGGGCCCCTCGCTACAAGAAGGACATCGAGGTGCTCAAAAGAGTCCAGAGAAGGACAACAAAGCTGGTGAGGGGTCTGGAGCGGCTGAGGGAGCTGGGCTTGTTCAGCCTGGAGAAGAGGAGGCTCAGGGGCGACCTTATCGCTCTCTATAAGTACATTAAAAGAGGCTGTAGCGAGGTGGGGGTTGGTTTATTCTCCCATGTGCCTGGTGACAGGACGAGGGGGAATGGGCTAAAGTTGCGCCAGGGGTGTTTTAGGTTGGATATTAGGAAGAACTTCTTTACTGAGAGGGTTGTGAGGCATTGGAATGGGCTGCCCAGGGAAGTGGTTGAGTCACCATCCCGGGAGGTCTTTAAAAGACGTTTAGATGTAGAGCTTAGTGATATGGTTTAGCGGAGGACTTGTTAGTGTCAGGTCAGAGGTTAGACTCGATCTTGAGATCTCTTCCAACCTAGACAATTCTGTGATTCTGTGATATAATCCTGCATTTGTCCCTTAGCCAGTGAGTGAAGTCATAAGGAAGCCAGCAGCTGGCACCCAGACCATCTGAAGGGCATGTATGTACTGAAGAGAAGCCGATGAAGCCTTAAATGTAGCATCACCAGTAAGGGCAGCTCTGAGGGCGTTCGAGCAGATGCTCCTGTGGTTACCATGTGCATCTACCCAGTGCATCTGTCCCAGAATACTGATCTCCTTTGAAAGCCTGCCAGCTTTACTTTCTGATAATAGGTCACCTCCTTCATGTCACCAAGATGTCACCTCCTCTGGTGCAGAACAAGGCAACTGCTGAAAAAAACATGCCGCCAGCAGGGCCAGAAATGAAAAGCATGGAGAGGTCCTCTTGTGGTCACCTGAAATGGGAACTGCACAAGGACCCCTCTGCCCCGATGACAGCAGCCATGGACACTTCCTCAAGAGAGACCAGGGTTTACACAACTCCCAGAGCACACATGGGAGCCAGGAGCCACTGCTCCTGCATCCAGCAGGTGATGCTAACCCCCCCAGTCTTCTCTCTGACTCTTTCCTAGGGTCTGAAGCAGGATGGAGTAAGCAGCCCACCAGCTACTCAAACACCACCTTCCTCCCCAAGCCACTGTGCTCCTCTTCCATCACACAACCAACAGAGGAGCTTCCAGCTCACAAGGACCACACATCTGACCATGCAAGCAGGCTACTGCACAACACAATCACTGCTCACATGTTGAACCTGATGCTCCCATGAAATGTCATTTTTTGTGCGTGCACACTCACGTGGAGGACCAGCACGGCTGCAGGATGAACCCACACATGGCAGGTCCCCCGGGAGGTCCCCCCCAAGGTACTGACCCCAGCAGGAACTACTTGGGCTGCAAGCAGCAGCTCGTGCAGCTGCAAGCTCCTCGTTAATCACACAGCATCTCCACATCTCCCAGCCTCTGGGGAGCCTTCACAAATTAAAAATGGAAGCAGCACAGGGAGGATTGACAGTTACTGGAGATCACTCACTACAGCTGCGAAATAAACATGACAAAGTCTGAGCACAAATCTCTTGTAATGGCAAACATGTTTAGCTCCCCCAAACACCCCAGCCCCAGGAACAGGCTCCAAGCATCCTGGCTGACAGGCGGTTAAACACCAGCAAAAGCCACAGGGGAACACTGCCCTGGCTCCCCTGACTTGGGGAAGGCAGGTAGCCACACCAAAGGACCATCAGAGAGAGGCCATCAAAATTAAGTATTTTGCACATGAGGCAAAAACTGGGGAACTTGCTGCACGATGGGGCCAGGAGGAGCCTCAGCCAGGAGCTGCAGCAGGCTCTGCACCACGAGCCCATTGATGCAGCCCTGCAACAGCCACAGGAGGGGAACCACACAAACGGAGCCCTCCTGCACCCTGTGCCCTGCTACTCCAACAGCCTCTTCTGGGGAATGGATGCAAAATTGCATCAACCAGCTATTAGCTATTTCTAGTGCAACCGCAAAGCCCTGTGGTGTTTGCATATGGCTTTGAACATCCTGGGAACAAACACATTCCTATTTCTCTGTGGCTGAATGCCACTTCACTCCTTAAAGAAATGAAACCACCAGGCTTTTGCACCTGGGATGGAAAGGGGTGTGTTTCCACATGAACTAAGCAGGATTTAGGACCAGAGTCTTGCAGCAAGGCTCATGCTCCTCCCTCCCTGTGGGTGGTGGGGTGAGGAACCAGGAGCTCCTGTTGCATGGCAGGACACAGAGATTTCATCCCTCACCCTCCCCTGCTACGGCAACTGGTATTTACAGCTTGGTTGGAGAGGAGTGTGAAATTACCAAGCAAAATCTGAGTGAGCCACATGCCATCCAGAAGGGAAGAAGAAAAATTTGTTCCCAGCTTGTGTAATTTCCAGCTCTTGAACTATTTCTCATCTGTCACTTCAGAACAATTGCAGCTTCGTTTACAGCAGTTCTGGCCTAAGGATTTCATCTGCCCAAGGAATTATTCCCAAATGTGCCCAGACTGTCAAAAAGGCTAATTATGTAGATTGATAACACAGATTAGCTCCCAAACAAAATCATGTGGCATGTTAAGAAAGAAAAAATATAAAAAAATAAAAAAAAGAAAAAGAAAGAAGAGCCCCAGAGAGCACGGAGCCCCGGCGGAGGACATGCTTCTCACCCCTTAGCTAATTAGTGCCAATTATCAAATGGAAAGCATCAATTATTAAATAGTAAGTACTAAAGAAATTGTCAAGCCCTGAGCTGGAAGCACAGGTAACCACAGCACATCCTGGAGGACACGGCAGCACATGGAGGTGCCTGTGCATAGGGAAGGGACGGCCAGTACCAGTGGCATCGCTTTGGAATGGGGCTCAACTGGCAGGGCCAGAGGGTGGCCTGTCCCCAGGGCCAAAGCAGCACGAGAGGACTTTTTGCCTTTTTTGGGGGGTGATGCTGGAGGGCATGGAACCAAGGGAAGGTCTTGCTGGGTCGCTGCCCCAGGACACTCCCACTTGCACCCCATACCTGGGGTGCTCACCCCTGCACCCACCAGCGCTTTGCACACGAGCAACAGGAGAGACGGACTGAAAGGGAACAGGTTTGGCCGAAGTCACAAAGTGCAGCAAACAAGCCCAAATCTCATATTTGAGACATCGCTGTGTCTCTAGCAGAAAGCTCCAAAGACGAGTCATTTACAGGACCTCTGTCTCCCTAAAGGAAAGCAGAGCTCGACAGGAGTAGAAGCGCCCCACATTTACAGGTGATGAATTACCACCTATGCTTGGTTTAGGATCATCACTGCACACAGAGCTCCCTAGAGCAGGTGGCCAGGAACTGACAGCAAAGCGAGTTGGTCGACAGCTAATGCTCACAATAAAACAAGAGACTAAAAAGTCGCAGCACATAACTGTTATGCACTTAAGTCTGCACAGAGCTGATGTGAGTCATGTAACAAGAGGGACCAGCAGCCCTACAGGGTTGTCATTGTCCCCACAACATCTCTGTGATGGGCTGGAGCCACTGCTGATGGGCTGCTGTCACCAACGTCGGTGTCAGTGGAGAGGCACAACAGCACAGGCACTGTCTGACCTTGCGGCACTGCCTGGTGCTCCAAGATAACTTGCAGCTCTGAGTTTTTTGCATTTGTCTTTTAAGTTTCCCTTCTGACCTTACTCCCTTCCTACTGGGCTTTTTGGTCAGAGCATGCTTGCCTGACAAATACAGCAAAAGGTTAATTAATACCCAAATTCAGCAAAGGCCATGCTCTGGAGAAACGCAAGGTCATGCTTTGGACGAGTGGCTGAACTAGAGACCTCCTGAAGTCTTCTCCAACCCAAATAGTTTTATGGTCCTGGGAGATGACATTCAAGCACTGCACTGTTCATTCTCCTGTAGTGGATTTACGTGGCAAGGTCTTGGTAGCAGGGGGCCATAGGGGTGGTTTCTGTGAGAAGGATCTAGAAGCTGCCCCATGTTTGGTAAGGGCCCCACTGCTGACCAGAGCCGAGCCAATAAGCAATGTTGTTTTGTGCCTCTGTGAGAGCAGATTTAAGACAGGGAAAAAAACGCTGCGCCACACAGCAGCTGGGAAAATGAGAGGAGTGAGGAACAGCCTTGCAGGCGCCAAGGGCAGTGAAGAAGGAGGGGGAGAGGTGCTCCAGGCACCGGAGCAGAAGTCCCCTGCAGCCTGTGGTGAGGACCATGGTGAAGCAGGATGTCCCCCTGCAGCCCATGGAGTACCACGGTGGAGCAGGGTTCCACGCTGCAGCCCATGGAGGAGACCACGGTGGAGCAGGTAGCCCTGCACCAACGGAGCCTGCCGCCTGTGGAAGACCCCTGCCGGAGCAGATTCCGGGCCGGACCTGTAGCCCGTGGAGAGGAGCCCACGCAGGAGCAGGTGACCTGGCAGGAGCTGCTGCCCGTGGGGGACCCAGGTTGGAGCAGTTTGCTCCTGAGGGATGGACCCCATGGTACGGACCCATATCTGGAGCAGTTCTGGAAGAGCTGATGCCTGTGGGAAGCCCACACCGGATCAGTTCATCAAGGACTGCATCCCGTGGGAGGGACCCCACAGCACAGGGGACAAGAGTGACCGAGAAGGAGCGGCAGAGAAGTGCTGTAGACTGACCATAACCCCCATTCCCCTGTTCCACTGCCCTGCTCGGGTAGAGGAGGAGGTGGAAGAGGGTGGATGGGGGGGGAAGGTGCTTTTGGTTTCTTTCCTTTGTTTCTCCCTTCTCTAGCTTGTTAGTAATAAGCAATAAATCTTACTATCTCCCTATACAGAGTCTGTTTTGCCCATTACAATAATTACTGTGTGATCTTCTCATCCTTATCTCAACATTTGAGCCCTTTTCATCGTATTTTCTCCCCATTCCTCTTTGAGGAGGGGGAGTGACAGAGTGGCTGTGGTGGAGCTCGGCTGCCCACTCGAGCAGAACCACGACAGCTGGCAGTGATAATATTGAAGAGAGAAGCCTGAAGGCTATCAAATGAGACTTTAGGGGGCTGGGTCGGTTAGTGGATGGAGCAGGAGTGCAGGTGGTGTTTTTGTCCACCCAGCCTGATGGCCACAGACGGGTCCCTATCTCTAATGGGAAAACGGATCCTAGGCCAGGAGCTGGCAGGGCTCATTGAGAGGGCTTTTAACTAGGTAAGAAGGGGGATGATGCTGAAACAAGGCTTGCTGGAGGTGTGCCAGGGGGAAACAATGGCAAGGCCGGGGGATAAGGTAATGGCCCAGCTGAAGTGCATCTACACCAATGCACGCAGCATGGGTAACAAACAGGAGGAGCTGGAAGCCATCGTGCAGCAGGCAGGCTACGACTTGGTTGCCATCACGGAGACGTGGTGGGACCACTGTCATGACTGGAGTGCTGCAATGTCTGGCTATAGGCTCTTCAGAAGGGACAAGCAGCACAGAAGGGGTGGTGGTGTGGCTCTCTATATTAGAGAGTGTTTTGATGTTGTGGAACTCGAGGCTGAGACTGGGAATGATAAGGTTGAGTCCCTATGGATTAGGATCAGCAGGTTAGGTCTCTTCCAACCTAGATGATTCTGTGAAAATGAAGCGTTTGTAACGTGAGGTGTGTGTAGAAAGCCTCAGTGGAGCTGGTGAGGGATGACTGTGCAAACAGGAGCAGAGGAAAGGCTGAGTCATATCCCCCCTCCCCCCCCCCCCCCCACCCTGAGCCCTAAATTGAGGAAAACGTAAAGAAAATAGTTCTCCAAGCTGACAAAAAAGGAATAGAATCCCCATAAAGAGTGCCAGTAGTGACAGCAGAAGGGGAGAGACAAAAAAGGCAGCCTCAGGCTGTAGCTGGAAGAAGAGTCGTCACAAGCAGGACAGAGCATCCTCCTCAGCTCTGCTAGGAACTGGGTGTTCACAAATCACTTCTGTTAGCAGCTCCAAGCCCTACATCCAAACAAGGTCACGGGCCCTCAATGATGTCAGAATGCTGCCAGTCTGGACCTCCACCTCAAAGGGAAACCACAGCAAGCCCAACCAAGGTTTTGGGGACAGACTTTGTCCATTCCCTGGCCATGAAACACTCTCCACAAGCTTCTAGGCAGTAGCACACCATAGGCATTAACCATCACCATTAGAAACAGCAGTAAAACACCTGATTGTCCCAGAAGGTACATGGCAAGGCTCAGCTCAAGGCTGGGGAGCCTGTTGGGACTGCAGGATGTCACAGCAGAGAGGCAGCAGACTGGAGATAAACCTGCCACCAGCTTCGTACTGCAAGCCAGATGGTCACGAGCGAGCACCAAGCCCTGGGAGAGAACAGCGCGGCTGCATGGTCAGAGCACGGGCAATAAGTACAGGTTGACAAATATAAGGAAACCCAGGGCACAACCAAACCCCTCTAGCATGGTGCTGTATGGGGATGCTTCATCACTTCCCAGCTGAGCCTCTCCTGAAGGCACAGGACCAGCTCCTGCTGCTCTCCAGTTGATCCCCTTCCCAGGGCTTTGTACCCATCTTTATCTGCACAAGTCTCACCCCACCCCAAGTCCAGGGGTCCTGCAGCTGCACAGCCTGAACCCTACACCAGGGATGTTCCTATTCCTCACCAGCACCACAAACACAGATGGGGAAGCATGGTCAGATGCCTTCCTGCACCTTCAGTCCCACCAAGGACTTGCAACTTCTGCTCTGCAGAACACCAGTCACAGCACCTCCCAACCGCCTACTCAGATGCCAGACGATACAAAGAGATAACCAAGAAAACCCTATTGAATGCAAAGATTTGGGGCCATCCTCAGGACTATGTACTCCTTGAAGTAGATTTTTCTTGTTACTGTTAGTTTTGGTGCCCCTAAAGCACTCCCAGAACACCAGAGGTCCTACACAGCATGGAAGATCCCCACTGCCAGCTGCCAGCTCCAGCCCCTTCTTCATACTCCACATAAAATGCTGAGCTGGGGGTCAGCCTGAGATGGCCAGGAGGAGAGAATGGCACCAGGACAGAGGGGTCTAGGCAAATGTGAGGCTCAAAGCAAAGAATAACCTGTGGGGTAGCAGGGCTTACAAAGCCATCAATAAACCAAGCCCCAGCACTGCTGCTCCTGCAGTGTGTGATCACCATCCCTGGCAGCACCTCCACAGCCAGCTCCTTCTTCCTTTTGTTCAATTTGTATTATTTGCTTAACAAAATGCTTGCGAGGGTACTGCCTAAGGCACTCCTGAAAGCCAACATTCCACCTGGCCCCAGCTCAGCTCCAGAGTTTTGGGACACCCAAGAAAAACAAACATCCGCAGGCAGCCCTATAACAGGACCCAGTTTCATACTGATTTGTGACCCACATTCCCCACACTCCCCACTGTGCCTACAACATGCACACCCAGACCATTCCCTCTCCCCCGTCACCCCAGATGCAAAGCTCCCTCTGGGACCTTCTAGCCCTCATCCCTGCAAGAAGCAGCATGTATTTGGGTTGGTTGCAGCAACACAAACCCCAAATCCCTGGTAGGTATCAGCAAATTAACTGACCCACTCGCACCCAGACAGTATTTGAGCTCACGACTGCTGCAGCCTCTCTTCGTGGTCAGGAAGAAATTTGGATTTCCCTCTTCCACCCTTTTCCTTAAAGCATAGAAGATCTTATCTGTGAAATATGCGCTCCTCTGTCCGATCTGGCTGAAATTAATCCCTGGGTTAAAAAGTTTCCAGAGTGACGGCCAGTCTGACTGCACAGACCTCATCTCTGTAAACAAAATAATAAAAACAAAAAGCACAGAAACAGAAGCTTCAATCTGAAGTGGCTGTTGCCACTTGATAAATCAATCTCTCACCCCATGTAACGCAAATTTGTGCTTAAAAAAGCCACATAAACATCCTCCTTCAGCTGAGTGCAGCCAGGAGGGAGCTGATTCCTAGAAAAATGCTGTGTGCTCTGCCGGCACTCAAAAAGCAGGGAGGGAGGGCAACCAGCACCCTGGGGTTTTAATAAATTCCTGTACTATTGGTCTGCTGCAGGATTTATGGTTCAATTAAATGGATACGCTTAGCCAGGCTACCATCTTGCTGCCTGAGATGGCACATGCTCCAACCCTCCCCAAACCTCCGGCAGACAGCTGGCTGATATCCCCCAAAACACTCATCCAGGTGCAGGATTAACCCCATCCCCACAAGTGCTGGGTGAGCGGAGGCAGTCAGATGGAGACGGGTCAGCAACCTTGGCATTAAAATCCCCCACTGCTGGCCCCTTCCCACAGCACAAAAGACGGCAGTGAGGCAGTGTGAGAGAGAACAAAGCCATCAGCACGGGGTGGCTGCAGGCTGCGGCACCGCCATGCTGCCAGGGGGACCAGCCAAAAATGCCCATGGGTGCAGGAGAAGGGGCATTTCCATCCCTGCGGCTCAGCAGGAAGGGATGCTGCGCTGCAGGGAGGGGAGCACAGCTGCTGAACGCATGGTGGGAGGGTGGAAGGGAGGGGACACCCCCTCATTCTCACTGCCCCCCAAATCCTTTGTCTGCTTCCCCACCTGCCAGCCAAGCACTACACGTACCTGTCGGTGTCCTGCCCACCACAGATGCTGCCAAGAGCAGCCACAGAGGCAGGAAAACACGAGCAGCGTGGGGACAGCTGGAGCAGGGCTGCAGGGAAGGGATGGCAAGCTGGCTGCTCGCTAGTAGAGCTTTCCAGAAATGTGCCGTTAATTTCAGAGCTGCCACCAGGATCGGAGCTGATCCTGAAAGAAGGGGAGGGCATCATGCAGCACCATGCACTGGGATCCCACGCGGGTTTCTGCAGCAGCTGCTCCCTCTTGGGCATCGGCACTGTGGCCTCACAGCTTGGTGGACCTGGCAGCCCAAATGTTAAACAGGAACAGGGCTTCTCCCCAGCCCCAGACCCTGTGGGTTCCCCACGAGCAGGCAGGGCAGCAGAACTGTGACTGCCACCCAGCTGCAGTACAGGAGCGCATGTTTACAGCATTAGCAGCTCCAGAGTCGCATGTGCCACCGCCCTCTCCTCTAAACCGAGAGGTGAGCTCGATTGCAGATCAAATGAAACCAGAATGATTGCACCAAAGGTAGAACAATGTCAGGAAAACTGCCCTTAAGGATCTCAGCTGGGCCTACAGGACCAGACCTTTAAATGAATCCACTCCTGAGCTCAAACACATTAATCACTCCTTTATCTTCCAGCCAAAAAATACAGGAGAACCTCTTTGACAAGCTTTCAAAGCCAACTGTTCTCACCCAACTTAACAGCCCCTGAAAACTCCATCTAATTAACTTAGTAGCTTACAACAATGATGTGTGCACATGTAGGGGAAAAAAAAAAGCCATTTCAAAAAGCACCACAAGCCTCTATGTACAGCCGTAAAGCCTCCAGCTACAGAAATGATTGCTGCAGCTTTTAGAATTGCCAGCATAGCTTCCCAAGCCAGAGAGCTGCAATATAAGATGTCTCCAAACTGATCGCCCAGCAAGAAGCTGCATTTCTTGGGGCACCCCGCAGCTCCCACAGGCTTTCACCCCAGCTTCTCTGGCCAGACAAAGCTGACCAGGCATTAAGCACCAAACATTTCCTATTATTAGCCTCCAGCTGACAACTGCAGCCCCGCCACAACAGTTCCTGATTTTTTTTCCCCTCTTGTACAAACACCAAAGATGGTATTTGGAACGGCAAGGTGGGTATGGTATTTGAGTCCCCTTCCAGCTGCGGGGGGACACCACACCACTCTCCTGCTCTGGCTCCTGCAGCCCAGGAGCCCGGTGCCCTCAGGATTTGCCTCTGGCTGTGTGATGGAGATGCCTGCACACAAAAGCAAGCCCCATTCACAGGGCAACAGGCTTGGCTGCACCTACACTACAGCATGGCCCCACTGGTGACCAGAGGACACACCTCTCTGCGAGACAAGAAATCCTTTAAAATTAATCTTAAGATGATTCCTGCACTGGAAAACACTCAGATGTGTTTCCACAGACCACAGCACCTCCTAAAATTGCTCACTGGTGGCCCAGACTGTTGTGGTTTAACCCGGCTGGCAGCTAAACACCACACAGCCGTTCGCTCACCCTCCCCCCTCCCTCTCTGGGACGGGGGAGAGAAATGGAAAGTGAAGCCTGTGGGTTGAGATAAAGACAGTTTATTAAGACAGGAAAATAATAATAACAATAATGATGATAATAGTACTACTAATAATAATGTGTACAAACAAGTGATGCACAATGCAATTGATCACCACCCGCTGACCAATGCCCAGCCTAACCCCGAGCAGTCCGGCCCCCTCCCCCAGCTAGCCACCCCTATCTGTTGTTCAGCATGACATCAGATGGGATGGAATACCCCTTTGGCCAGTTTGGGTCAGCTGTCCTGGGTCTGTCCCCTCCCAGCTCCTGCTGCACCCCCAGCCTGCCCATTGGCAGGACAGAGTGAGAAGCTGAAGCATCCTTGGCTTGGTGTAAGCACTGCTCTGCAACAATTAAAACATCGGGGTGTTATCAGCACTCTTCTCATCCTCATCCAAAACATACCACCCTACCAGCTACTAGGAAGAAAATTAACTCTGTCCTAACTGAAACCAGGACACAGACATGACAATGATGTCCCCACTGTGCAGACCCCAGCCAAGCAACTCACCTCCCCACCAACTGCCCTGGCTATGCTGAGTAGCCCTTCACAGCTCCTCCAGGACTTCCCAAGTTCGAAAGCAGAGTTTTTGGAATGAGTTACAAGGCATGGTAAGCCCAGCTAGCAGCTCCCTGTGGTAGGTTGGGGAAACCTGTGGCAGACGTGCCTTCTGCTCTGGTGTTGGGAAGGCAAAGCTTCGACACAGGCTGCGCAAACCCATCCAAGGGAGCTAGGCCACTCCAGAAAGAAGAGGAAAGGTTTTTTTTTCTTTTTTTTTTTTTTTTTCTTTTCCTTTTGCATAAAGGCCAATTAAAATAGTTGGGCACTAGGGCACATCCTCAGCCGAGCCGCTCCCTGTCCCCAGCACATCGCAGGGCAGGTCCTGCCACCCACATCCCTCTGCATCCTGCCACCACAGTGACAGCATCTGATGGGTGGCAGGAGGAACCCAAGCCAAGTCAGCCTGTGGCCACAGGGCAGACGCCCTCCTAGAAATTGCTGCACGCTATTAAATGCTCCTGCAGCAGGCTGCTCGCCAACAGGTGAGGCAGGATTTGGTCCCACAGAGGTAGCAGTGTAATTGAGTCAGCACAGCTTCTCCTGCCACAGGACAAACCAATTTGTTTTGTTTTGTTTTGTTTTTTCCTTCTTTTGCCATGACTGCTACGTGCCTGGGGAAAGAGGAGGCTGTGGGCTGCCCTGTAGGAGTGAAGAGACAGAAGCAATGGCTTTCCTGAAGCACAAGACTACTCCTCATCCATCTGTGGTCTCTAAAGCCTTGGAGCTCCATGGACTACCTCAAAGGAGGCCCTGAAAGCTAATGTGGAAAAGCAAAACATCTCACATCCATTACAGAGACGCCATCTCCATTACTAGCTATCTTTTCGGGATCTCTCAGTTGGAGCACAGCAACAGTAGCTATGCAGAGCTGAGAGAGGGAGTGAAGAGAATCTTATCAAGTAGAGATAGAGCACTGATGGCATTGAACTAGGCTGCTACTTAGTGTCTTTGCTAACTATGGTGCATTGTGCAAATTAACTAAAGCAAGAAGCCTTGGGCCCCTTACCAAGGTCAGCCTCCTAATAAGAGTGTGAGCCTATCTTAAGAAACTGGTAGAAACTGGTCCTGCGGATGGACAAGAGCCAAGGAGCAACTGAGTCTGCGCAGAGACAAGAGGTCAACTAGCAGTGACGAGGAAGAGTCATCAATCTTCATCCCCACGATCCCCAACAACCACCACCAGAATACACTGTGCAAGCACAGATGGAAGGAGTTTATGGAAATGACTCCTTGGAACTAATTTTAATATGAAGCGGGGACAGGTTATCACAGAATCACAGAACTGTAGGGGTTGGAAGGGACCTCGAAAGATCATTGGGTCCAACCCCCCTGCCAAAGCAGGTTCCTCAGAGCAGGCTGCCCAGGTAGGCGTCCAGACAGGCCTTGAATATCTCCAGAGAAGGAGACTCCACAACCTCCCTGGGCAGCCTGTTCCAGTGCTCCATCACCCTCACCGTGAAGTTTTCGCATGTCAGTACAGAACTTCCTGTGCTCTAACTTGCAGCCATTGCCCCTTGTCCTATCCCCACAAACCACTGAGAAGAGGTTGGCTACATCCTTCTGTCCCCCACCCCTCAGATATTTACATACACTGAGGAGATCCCCTCTCAGTCTTCTCTTCTCCAGGCTGAACAGGCCCAGGTCTCCCAGCCTTTCTTCATATGGAAGATGCTCCAGGCCCCGTATCATCTTCGTGGCCTTCCACTGGACTCTTTCCAGGAGATCCCCATCTTTCTTGTACCAGGGAGCCCAGAACTGGACACAGTACTCCAGGTGAGGCCTGACCAGGGCAGAGTAGAGGGGGAGGATCACATCCCTTGACCTGCTGGCCACGCTCCTTTTAATGCACGCCAGGATCCCATTAGCCCTCTTGGCCACAAGGGCACACTGCTGGCTCACGGTCAAATGAATATGTATAGGCGTATTGTGAAACTTCATGCATATGTAACTCTTTGCTGCATATAACCAGGGAAGTTGCTGCATCAGGTGCGCACGACTGGTGGGACTACCCCCCATGCTGCCCAGCGCTGAATAAACATACCTACTTTACAGTCTTACTGACTGTGGAGTCCGTTTTCCACAAGTCATAGCCAGCAAAGCCAGACCAAACATGGGACAGCCCAAGGCAGATGTGGAAGAAACAAAGCCTCTCTTTCCAGCATGGAAGCTGGAAGATAGATGCTCAAAAGCTTTAAGAACACCCAATGGCATCCCTGTTTCAGTCTGAGCTGACCAGAAAATGTATTTCTCTTACAATCATTAGCAAGGCATCCATTTTATAATTGACTATAGATACATACATTTATATAATTTATATGAAGTGTAAATTAAACAGCCACTCTCTCAAGTAAACATAAAATTACTGGCTAGCTACACTAGCCCTTCCCTTCTGATGACTCAATAAAGCACTAATTGCACTCCAGTAGCAGAACTGTACTTTCTCCAAGGAGTTTCACAAGGACATCCTGAAGCATTTATGGACACTACTTGCCCATAAGCTTCAACACTGCACAGATTTTCCAGATGGGAACAGTTGTCCTTTCCCCAGCCTGAAAAAGAGCTACTCCAAACACACCAGCAGACTGTCAACTCTGGAACTTAACAACATCATAGGTAATGTAAACATCTGAATGCTCCTGCTAAACTGAAGAACAATGATGCAATTTGCAGTATTCCACTGCTCTGCAATTTAGCAGAAATATTCCAACAATATGCTAAGTGTGCCCAAAACAGTTCCTGAAATATAGGATCCCAGCCCCAGCTTTCACAGAAGCCACAGGCCTTGCTGTACGTTTAGGTACAATTCCTCACAAACACGCAGGACCTTACTGAAGGCTCACTGTGGAGAACGTTTCCACACTTTGAACATGATCTGTCACAGCTCTCAGGAACCCTCCACAGACAATTCCCAGCCCAGTTGTGCGCAAGGCTGACTCAGCTACAGGAACAAGCATGTGAGAGCAAGCCGAACGCCTCAGACAGCTCACTCCTCTCACAGATCCCTCTGCAGAGGCAGGGCTGGTGTTCAGTTCATCTCCACAAATGATTTTGCCAGCCTCCTGCAGCCCTGTCAGCTGGGGAGCCCCTGGGGGCTGCTCACCTGAAATTCATCATTTACCACATCAACTTCTGCTCCTTTGCCTCCCTTTAAAAGCAATTTGAGATTTTTTAAGTGATAAAAAATATTTCCTCAGAGCTGGACAAAATTATTAGTCCCACAGTACTTTAACTGTGACACAGTCAATTCTCAGAGTGCTCCAGTGCAGGCTCTGCAGAAGGAAGGCCCAGAGCTCAGAGGGAAAGAGCTTTAAATACAAACATAGCCCAAGCCGCCCAAAACAGAAAACATGTGCATCTCTGCCAAAGAAAACACAGGCTACAAATTTTACTCTGGACTTAAGGGAATAAAACCCAGTGCAAGGTTTTGCTTTTGGACCTCAGGATCAGCTAAGTGCAGAATTAAGCCTTTATGGTCGTTATAAGGAAAAAGAACATGAACCTACACCACACAATGTGTTTTTTTCCCATGTGGTGGGGACAAAGTGTGAACATTTGCATGCCAAGATCACAAAAACCATAAGCAGAGCGCGATGCTTCCCTCTCCAACACGCATGACATCCCCTGCTGTGCTGGATGCTCTAATGGTGTGGTGGTTTTACCATGCTGGGCAGCTAAACACCACAACCGCTCTCTCACTCCCCCTCCTTAGATGAGGAGTACAAACGGCACCCACCATCAGAAAGCTTTCTTAGGTTTGTAGGTGGAAGGAGCATTAAACCACCAGAGGAAGAGTCTGGAAGCTCAGTACCTTGTGTCTCCTCTCATACCTTTTGTTGCTGTCAACAAGGCTGGCTTTTACTACAGCAGTCCCAGTGGTGGCTGTGACTCCCGGCAGCAGTTTGCACCCCTCCAAGCAGTGGAGGAGGAACAGCATGTGGGAGCAAAGGCAGCACAAAAAGACAAACGAACAGAGCCTACTATTTCAGAGGAGCAACTGTTTCTGCTTTCCACCCTGACAAAGCCATCCAAGGGACAGCTGCACGTGCAATGCCACCTATGGGCACAGAAGCTCAGCCCCAGATTTGCACCATTCCAGGGCCAGGGACACCCACAGCTTGCCCTCACATCAGATTACATGCTGGAAGCAAGCCAGCAGCCAGAAATACCACTGTATGTGTCTCCCCAGGCTGGCATGACACATGCCGTGCTGTGGCGAGCTTGGATGCAAAAGGGGCAAGGAAGGTTTTGTACTGCATCCCTCCTCCTGTAGGGCACATGTGCATCCTCCAAGAATGCCTCTCAGCCTCATTTTCCAGAGAAACTACTAGAGGCACTGATTTTTGAGGTGCTGGGACCCCAGGGTCGCTCAGCAGCCATGCCTCCAGGCTTACAGCACGGCTCACAAGAAAACTGCCAGTGTGTGAGCTCTCAGGTGCCAAACATGGACCTGCAGCCGGGCTGGAGAGCACGAGCACCCTACAAGCACATTTGATCCCATGGCCACCAAGGCCACACACACCGCCACCTGGCCCAAAGAGAAGCTTTAGGTCCAAATCCTTATCCTGCTGTGGATACTACTGCCACCCACCCACCACCTTGGCACCCGGCTGCAGGCAAGGCAAGTGTTGGGGTGGATGCAGTGCCACGGTGGGTATGTGGTGTCATAGGGGGTGGAGGGGGGGTGGGGCACATAGGAACAGCAGGGAGGGCAAGCAGCAGGTGGAGACCGCCCTAACCATCACCCGGCCCCAAACGCTGCCCACAGGAGCCAGGCTCCATTAGGGCCACACACCACCCCCGCACGCACACCACCCCGGCAGCGGGAGCCGGCAGGACCCCGAGGGGACCGCGACCCCTCCCCGCCCGGGGCCCCGGCCCGGCCCGGCCCGGCCCCGCACCCCCTCCCCCGCCCAGGTGCCTGGTCCCTGTCTTACCGTGGGCGCTGCGGCGGGGTAGGGGGCGCCGCCCAGCCGCGAGCAGACAGGGGCCGGCTCGGCACGGCTCCGGGAGGCGGCCGGGCCCCGCCCCTCGCCCCGGCCCGGCCCGGCCCGGCCCCCGCTGGCCCTGCTGGGAGTTGTAGTCTGGGAGCCGCCGGCCTGGCGGCAGTGGGCCCCGGCCCGCCTGGGGGAAGCTCCCCAGGGCCAGCAGGAGGACCCTAAAGCTAGGAATGATGCGCAACCTTGCTCCGATTTGGGCGTTAAATCGGATTAAAAAGACCTCCTTCCGCCCCGCTCTGCTGTATTTTTGGCTGTGTGGTTGCCTTGACAACCTTGCACACACCCGAGGGCAGCTGGAAGTGGGGAGCACAGTGTTAGTTTAGCACCGGGGTTCTGGTTTCAGTCTCTTTTCGGCAAGGGGAGCAGCCTGGAATGGCGTGGTTTTATCCATGGCCCTACCGGGGTTTCATTATTAATCCAGCAGCATGGGAGCTAGGCTGAGAAGAGAGGCAAGACCTACTTGTTATAAATGAAGTCTCAACTCAATCTGAATTTTGTAATATTTATAAAACAAATATTTCTAAAAGGTATAAAAGGCAAGTAAACAGCGCTGGGTGTGCGGGGAGTCTACATTCCACCAACATGCACACACGAACATCAAACATTCTAAATATACAGAACATTGCTTTACATACTAAACCCAAGTATGCCTATACATATGTATAATCAGGAAAGGTAACAAACAATCCTTTAAGTTCCATGACTTAAGAGTCTCCATTTACCATTCCTTTTGAATAATATGTCTTGCTTTAAGTTGTCAAGCAACTTGGTCTTCAGGCCTTATGTATCTCATTCTTCCCGGATCGAAGAAAAGCATATCCATCTCCTTTTCAAGGCCAATAGGCCTGGATCAAAAGGCACGTCCAGGTCAGCAGGGGGCGTAACAGCAAAGGCCTTCGATGGCAGTAGCGGTGGGGGGGCCAATGGCGTAGCAGTCGGATCAGTAAAGGAGCCCGCAGCTCCCTCACTATCTGGCAAGCCACACATTTCTGACTGTGGTCCCACATGTCTCTTTAAGGCCTCAGAGATTGCTCGCCAGGTGCCGAGCAATCCCACAGCAACCTTGTCGTTTTTAGTTGCAGAGTCCCACACCTTGACCTCAGTTTGGTCCCATATTTCAGGCTCATAAACTGTCCAATCGTTAATAAGGAAAATAAGCTGTAAGGTTACCAGGACAGTCTTTGTTCCTAAGGACGTATGATTCCCCATAATGCGCAGCTGCTTACCAGCGAGAGGCAGTTGTGTGCGTGGGTCCGCTTCTCTCAGCTCAAGCTTCTCTCCAGCTCCAGTGCGCCTGTTTCCAGTGACTTTCTGTACGAGCTTCTGTGAGCAGTTTGCTGAGTTTGGCCGAACCTATCTTCATGAGGCACCGCTACTGCCATCGAAGGCCTTTGCTGTTAGGCCCCCTGTTGACCTGGACGTGCCTTTTGACCCAGGCCTATTGGCCTTGAAAAGGAGATGGGTATGCTTTTCTTCGATCCGGGAAGAATGAGATACATAAGACCTGAAGACCAAGTTGCTTGACAACTTAAAGCAAGACATATTGTTCAAAAGGAATGGTAAATGGAGACTATTAAGTTATGGAACTTAATGGATTGTTTGTTACCTATCCTGATTGTATGTATGTATAGGCATACTCGGGTTATTATGTAAAGCAATGTTCTGTATATTTAGAATATTTGATGTTTGTGTGTGCATGTTGGTGGAGTGTAGACTCCCCGCACACCCAGCGCTGTTTACTTGCCTTTTATACCTTTTAGAAATATTTGTTTTATAAATATTACAAAATTCAGATTGACTTGAGACCTCATTTATAACACTGTCCTGGTCTCCATTCTGCCAGCCTGATCCTCTTCACTTCTTCTTCCTGCTTCTTTATTGTTGTAGCTTCATCGTGTTGCCTTTTTTTTTTTTTTTTTTATCTTGAGGGCAGGCTCCCCTCTTACACCCTTCTCTCCACAGCAGTTCTTTTCAAAACAACTTTTCATTGGTCAAACAACTTTGAATGTAACAGCAAACACCCAGAAACATCCATGCCTTAACAGCTGGAGAACAAGAGAACCATCTGGAGAACAAGAAACCCTGAGACTGCATGGAGTCTCCTGAATCACCCTTCTTTGTTCCCTCTAAACTCTTTTATATTCCTGATGGCCTCGTCATTAAGAGTCTAATATTATCTCAACCACGGGGCTTTCCAACCCCCATGGCCACATTCCCAAATCTCCCCCTTCTTTATTAATATCAACCATTTTCTCGACGCGAATTACCACTCCATATATAACACTGCCAAAGGAGGTGAGTGGATGTCGAGCTGAATATATAGCTCCCACCTGGAGCAGATGTTTTCAGAAGCATCTTAAAATACAGCGTTCTTGGTGTCATGGGGGGTCTGCTGTCATACTGCCACCACTGTCTTGGCAGAGCTTGATGCAGGTCCCGAGAAATAAAAATTGCTACAGGTGAGCCCCGCACTGCCCAACCCAGCCTCATGGCACTGCACTAGCACAGCCACATGCACGCTTCCCCCCCTCTGTTTAGGGCAAACCTGAAGATGCACTGATCCTACTGCAGGATCCTGCTGCAGGAGCACATTTGGCAATGCCACCATGCGAGCAGTGCCTTTGTGCAGCACACACCTGCGCTTGCACGCCTCAGGTCATCACCAGGTTTTGACATCACAGTGCATGCCCCAAGCCCCCAGGACTGAAAGACAAGCCTTGTTTTTTAACGTTTGGCAATTTTGGGGTGAGGTGGTCGGGAAGGTTTGGGGTCCCAGGGCTGCCTGGGGAGCCGGGGGGGTGAGCAGAGCTGGCACACGGCCTTACCCCACCCGCAGCATTTGTAAGGGGCTGGAAGGAGGGCTGTGTGCGCTGCTTCTGAACCCTGCTGCTCCCCATCCCAAGCTCCTGCATCCCAGCAGCCCCCCAAAAGCCCCGCTCTCCCCATCCCCATCCCTGGCCCCGACAGCGGCTGCAGGCAGCGCTGCGGCGTCACCTGGTGGCTGCGGGGGCTGCCTGCACCCCAAGCACCCATACTGGGCTAGGATGCAGTCCTGCCTGCGCCCCCTGCACAGCTAGCTGTACCCCTTGCTCCCCCCCCCACAGCCTGCACCAACGGGCTGTGCGCCCCTCTGCGCCCTTGCCCGCACTCAGCAGGAGCGACAACAGCAGCTCTGCTCTGTGGAAAGGTTTGGGAAAGGAAACGGTGCGAAGGCTAAAGCACCGGGAGTGTGCTTTTCCCAACCTCCCAACTGCCTTCATGCCTTTCTCGGGGGTTAGAGGTGACAGTAGTCCACCTCTCCAGCTCAAGCACCAGCAGCACATGAGGAAGGTGTTTAATTCCCTGCGGGGATGCAAGCATAGATCTGCCCCAAGCCTGGTGCCTGCCTGGCTGAGACAGAGGTGGTGAAGCTCTGGGTGGTGCAGCAAGCTCTGCTGGGCCAGATCCCACTGTTACAGCCCCACGTGCTGGATCAGGGGATGGAGACTGCTTGGGGAGATGACGCCAGGAGCAGCACAGCGAGGGCTGGCCCTGCTCTCAGCAGCCAGGAATTGCAGGGCTCATTTGGATGCAGCTCCCGAGCCACTTTCTTCTGATCACCCCTCCTGCAAGTGCAGCCCAGTACATTCCTGCAGCCAGGGCTGAGGATGGAAAGTCAGAGGTACCCTGTAGGATAGTTTGGAGTTTGTTTTAGCTTGTTGCTTGACTTTCTGTGGATGCCATCCAGCTTGTTCCAACCACTGGCAATATTAAAGAACTGCCAGAAAGCAGAGACATGGATGCATAGGTGAAGACGGGAGGGTCTGGGGACGGATGCACAGGGGAAAGCCACGTGCTCTACACACCACAGAGGCCCATCAGGCGTTGCAGTTTCTTCCCCCAAAAGCCCGGTTTGATGAGCCTGCTTGTGGAGGGGTCTAGTTGCCCCGCTCCCTTTGCTCCATCCCGTCCCTGGAGGCAGAACTGGCCTCGACATATGCAGCCACAGCACAGATTGAGCCTCCCTCAAGGCCTAGGAACCTTGAGCGAGCAGAACGTAGCCCTGCACAAGGCTTTAAGGTCCTTCCAAACCAGCGTTCCGTCAGCCGGTGATTGCGCGGCCGGCCGCGGAGGGGTGCCAGAGACTGCCGGCTGCAGCTCGCCTCCCTGCGGCCCGGCACAGCCCCCAGCCTCCCCTTCCACAGCCTCTCTTTCCACAACCTCTCCTTCCTCAGCCTCTCTGTCCGCAGCTTCTCCCAGTGGCTCCCAGCAGCAGCTCCGTGCTGAGTGCTGCTGGCCTCGCTCCTGGCCCTTTGGAGCTACCAGCAGCTACCTGTTGTGCTACCAGCAGGTAAACTGCAGCACAACGGGTACAAAGGCCTCTTGGAGCAACCTGGGGTTCTGGGGAGATCCTCAGCCACTAACCCCAGCCTTCAGGGAGGCCTGAGGAAGAAAAGAGCTTCTTTTTCCCTTTCCCTTTTCACCCCATAAGGAGTTAAAAACCTCACATCATGCCCCATAAAGGAAGAGCAAAACAGTCCCTGGTTTTATAGTATGCATTATGACCATAGGCTGGCAATGCCCCAGCTGCAGGCATGGTGCGATTATTGCACCTGAGAAAGCCAGTTGCCTTCCCTTATGCTTCATTTCATCTGGAAAAGGAAGAACACCTTTCCTGGGCCACATTTATTTACACACACCGATTTTAATGGTATGCCCAGTTCCCGAACAGAGGCACTGCAAAAAGTACCTCACAAAGGAAAGGAAGAGCAGAGTCAGGCGAAGGAGATGAGCAAAGGGGAGTGCAGCTGGGTGAAGAAGGAGGGCCCATGTGGGGGCAAAGACCTGCTTTATAGGATAAGTATAGGAAGTATAGGAAGGGATGCAAGACACGGACTCCTGATGGCTCTTGAACAGGAGACGTTTATTGCCTTTTTTCACCACTACATATACTTTCCCCGTAGCCCCATGCGCTGTTCACATGCCCGAATCTGTCATACAATTGACAGATTTTCAGACACGCACCTCAAGCCAGCCAGCAATTGGCCACTGCCCAAAGCTCATCTTTAACACCTCAGCCAAGTTATTTTATCTCAACCTTGCTCAAGTTTTTGTTTCTACCGCTTGTTTCCTCATTATCTCTAATTCAGGGATGTGTGAAACAGCATGGAGCCACCTGCAAATTCCTTTCCCACAGTATGCATCCACAAATCATGGAACTACTGCCGGTACCTTGACCTCTGGTGTCAATGACAAGGTGGGATCTGCAGGCAATTAAATAAGGAGCCAAGCTGATGCACTGCCAAATCTCACACATTCATCATGTTGTAGTTTAACCCGGCCGGCAGCTAAACACCACACAGCTGTTCACTCACCCTCCCCCCTCCCTCTCTGGGATGGGGGAGAGAAATGGGAAAGTGAAGCCTGTGGGTTGAGATAAAGACAGTTTATTAAGACAGGAAAATAATAATAACAATAATTCTGATAATAGTCTCGCTACAAGAAGGACATGGAGGTGCTTGAGCGGGTGCAGAGAAGGGCGACGAAGCTGGTGAGGGGCCTGGAGAACAAGTCCTACGAGGAGCGGCTGAGGGAGCTGGGCTTGTTCAGCCTGGAGAAGAGGAGGCTCAGGGGCGACCTTATCGCTCTCTATAAGTACATTAAAAGAGGCTGTAGCGAGGTGGGGGTTGGTTTATTCTCCCATGTGCCTGGTGACAGGACGAGGGGGAATGGGCTAAAGTTGCGCCAGGGGAGTTTTAGGTTAGATGTTAGGAAGAACTTCTTCACTGAAAGGGTTGTGAGGCATTGGAACAGGCTGCCCAGGGAAGTGGTGGAGTCACCATCCCTGGAAGTCTTCAAAAGACGTTTAGATGTAGAGCTTAGGGAAATGGTTTAGTGGGGACTGTTAGCGTTAGGTCAGAGGTTGGACTCGATGATCTTGAGGTCTCTTCCAACCTAGAAAATTCTGTGATTCTGTGATACTACTAATAATAATGTGTACAAAACAAGTGATGCACAATGCAATTGCTCACCACCCGCTGACCGATGCCCAGCCTAACCCCGAGCAGTCCGGCCCCCTCCCCCCGGCTAGCCACCCCTATATATTGTTCAGCATGACATCAGATGGGATGGAATACCCCTTTGGCCAGTTTGGGTCAGCTGTCCTGGGTCTGTCCCCTCCCAGCTCCTGCTGCACCCCCAGCCTGCCCATTGGCAGGACAGAGTGAGAAGCTGAAGCATCCTTGGCTTGGTGTAAGCACTGCTCTGCAACAATTAAAACATCAGCATGTTATCAGCACTCTTCTCATCCTCATCCAAAACATACCACCCTACCAGCTACTAGGAGGAAAATTAACTCTGTCCTAACTGAAACCAGGACAGTTGCACAACCACGTTACTTAGGGCCCTGCTCCGAGCATCGAGCATCGCATCTCCTCCTCCTTTTGGAAATCTCCCTTCCTCTGAGCAGCAGCTCGGTGCTGGCCCTCCTACAAGGGGAGGGGAAATGTGGGGAGGGACCTGGAAAATATGAACCAAGCTTACCCTGGCAGTTCAGCAGACCCAGAAAGGAAAGGAGCCTTGGAGAGCTGGGAAGAGGGGGCTGACTTGTGGGGTTTGAATACTTGGGGCTGGCAGTGCTGCCTATGGCATTTCTGTTCGAGTCCAGCCCGTGAAATCCTGGAGGTTTTGTAAGACACTGTTAGATGGTTTCTAGACCAAAACTGTGTTTCAGCTTGGAGAGCCTGCCCAGCCCTGCTCTGGCTGTGGTTTGTGACACCAACCTACTTTTTTTGTCCTCCGCTGGAGCAGCCTGCCTCTGCCCCTGCTGCCTCCAACTATGCATCTCCTCTTTATTCCTTTCTTTCTGCTCCTCCTGGGCCTCTGCAGCCAGCCGCTGCTGAGCCTTCTCCATGCCGGGGCACAATTAAAAGGCTGGGTCTCTTCTGTTTCCCATGGCGAGAGCCACGGAGAATCACCCCCACCAGAGGGGGGATTTCAAACCTCTGTGATGTGCCTCACCTCCGGTCCTTGGCCTTGCCTAAACTTTCTGAGCTTTTTCTTGTGGTGAGGAGGAAAGCTGCTCTTAGGATGCATCATCAAGAGACTTGGGTAAATCTGGAATGCAGTCGCTATTTCCAGCAGTGTAGGCTTCCCTGGAGCATTTGGCTGCCTCCTAATGGAAAAATTGTCTGCCGGGATGAATCCCAGGGCCCAAAGCTCTGAGCACTTTCACAAACATTATGCCTGTCTACCATCTGAAGCAGATAGGTAACATTTTTTGTTGTTGTAGGAAAATAAGCAGAACTACAAAGATCCTGAGCTACACAGCACACCCATAGCAAAACTTTAGATCTCCCAGGCTTCTTGCTTCTGTCTTCCTTTCCCATTTCTTTCTATTCACTGCAGAAATGTCATATGCAGCTGGAATACAGCTCTCATGAAAGATCCTGTGTATATTAACCTTCCTCTGCACACCAGCACTCGCCAATGTGACCTTGGCTAAAATTGGAAGCCATCCCAGAGCTTTCTTCTTCACTGATATATTTAGAACCCTGCGCTGAGCCTGGCAAAGCAGAGCTAACCTGAACACGCACAGGGTGACAGTAGAAATGTGCTGTGATATATAGCTCAGGAATCACAGGGCTGCAGAGGAGCAGCAGGCATGGAATTGAACTGGGCATAAGGATCCCAGAGTCTTCTCTGGACCTTGGGGAAAGCTCACTGAGAGGCAATGCCAGGCTGCTGGTCTGGGGTGCTGGCCCAGGGCACAGATGCTGGCTTGGAGGGGCTCTAATGTACTCTGCTGGTGGGAAGGGCTCAAAAACATGTCCTGAGCTGTACATGCTGATGAAGTGCCCAATAACAGTTAGAAGAGGGACACTCTAGGCTATCAGGTCCCAGGGGAAACCACCTCCAGCAAGACAGCTAAATCCAACTAAATATATAATTTTGCTAAATTTTTGTTGGTAGGTGGCTATGTGACCAACGTGGTGATCATGGAATATCTTTCGCTGGAGATCAGGG
Source organism: Netta rufina (assembly GCF_964035555.1). Lineage (NCBI taxonomy): Eukaryota > Metazoa > Chordata > Aves > Anseriformes > Anatidae > Netta > Netta rufina. The sequence goes on from NC_140139.1 coordinate 9,564,979, forward strand.
ACAACACCAAGATGAAAACTGGGCCAGAAGTCACAGACAACCTTGTCCTGGGTGCAGCAAACGCGTGAGCTGAACACCCAAGGTCCCTCTCAACTTGGTTTTGCTGTGACTAGGGCAGAACACATCTAGGTCACTGTTGTGCAATCACGTTTTGTTGCTTTTGGGAACCTTGTGGTGGGCAGAGCATGTGTAGAAGAAGAGGGAGACAGTCGAAGCTGCTCCTGCAGTCTGGAACAAAAGGTTGCTAATGGTGATGGGGAAACTGTGAGCCCTTCACCCACAATGACCACCACAAAGAGAATTATAATATGAAGCGGGGATAGGATATCCATATGTATAGGCGTACTCGGGTTTCCTGTAAATATGTAGCAGCAACTGTAAATATGTAGCAGCAATGTCCTATATATATTGGATATATATATATATATGTGGATGACCTATTAATAGCTGGGGAGACTGAAAAAGAGACACGGAGAACCACTATTGAATTACTTAATTTCTTAGGGAAAAAAGGGTTGAAGGTCTCAAAATCTAAATTACAATTCGTGGAAAAGGAAATAAGGTACTTAGGACATTGGCTTAGCCAAGGAAAGAAAAAATTGGATCCTGACAGGGTATCTGGGATTTTAGCCCTGTCATCACCCAAAACAAAGAAGGAAGGGAGGCAACTGCTCGGCCTCTTGGGATATTGTAGGCCCTGGATTGAAGGGTTTAGTGAAAAGGCAAAGTTTTTATATGAAAAATTGACTGGAGAAAAAATTAAGTGGAACGAGGAAGATGAGGAAAAGTTGAGGTTGATCAAGAAAATGTTAATAGAAGCTCCAGTGCTGAGCCTCCCAGATTTAGAAAGACACTTTTATTTATTTGTAAATGTTTCTAACCAAACTGCATATGGAGTACTAACTCAAGAATGGGCAGGAATCAAGAAACCTGTGGGATTTTGTTCCAAACTATTAGACCCTGTGAGTAGGGGGTGGCCAGTGTGCTTACAGGCAATTGTGGCTACTGCCTTACTGATTGAGGAAGCTAGAAAAGTCACTTTTTGGGCACCTCTGAAGATATATACTCCACATAACTCCCCTGATTTAGAACTAAAAGTAACTGCTGCACAGAGTCCTGCACAATTTCTATATGGGGAACCCCTAACAGAACTACAACATAACTGCGTGGAAGTGATTGAATTGCAAACCAAAATCTGACCCGATCTCGAGGAGACAGAATTAGAAACAGGGGAAAAATTATTTATTGATGGATCATCCAAAGTAGTAGATGGAAAAAGAAGATCAGGATATGCCATCGTAAATGGGGATATGGTCCTAATAGAATCGGGACCACTCAGCGCTGCCTGGTCCGCTCAAGCATGTGAACTTTATGCATTATTACGAGCCCTAGAATTATTGAAAGGAAAAAGTGGCACTATTTATACAGACTCTAAATATGCTTATGGAATAGTCCACACATTTGGGAAAATTTGGGAAGAAAGGGGACTCATAAGCACACAGGGAAAAGGGCTGATTCACCAAACTTTAGTTACTCAAATATTGCAGGCATTGAGAGGACCTAGGGAGATTGCTATGGTACATGTCAGAGGACATCAAAAGGGAACTGGCTTCCACATAAGAGGGAATAACCTAGCGGATAGAGAAGCTAGGGAAGCAGCTCTTAGGAAGCATGATGTAGTCCTAACCCTACAAGAAACGGATAACGGAAAAGGGACACAAGAGAAAAAGTATACAGAAGCAGAAATAAAAATTATAAAGACCATGGGAGCAGAACTGAAAGAAGGAAAATGGATTCTGCCTGATGGAAGAGAAAAACTGCAAAAGGAACAAACTAGGCATCTACTTTTACGGCTACACCTACAAACCCACTGGGGAACAAAAGCACTGAGTGATCAATTTCTAAAATTTTATGGGTGTGTAGGAATATATGAGATAGCCAAACAAACTGTCCAAGGATGCTTAATGTTTCAAAAAGTAAATAAGAAGGCGATTAGGCAAGCACCTGCTGGAGGAAGAAGAATTGCATATCGACCATTTGAGAGAATACAGGTGGACTTTACTGAACCACCAAAGGTAGGACGATATAAATATCTGTTGGTAATCGTGAATCAACTAACACATTGGGTAGAGGCTTATCCTGCAGCACGAGCCACCACTGCAGTGGTAGCTAAAAACCTGTTGGAGAATGTTATTCCTCGCTTTGGTTTAATCGGGAGCATTGATTCTAATCAGGCAACACACTTTACTTCAAAGGTTTTAAAGGCTTTGACTGTGGCCCTGGGCATTAAATGGGAATATCATACGCCATGGCATCCTCAAAGTTCTGGATGAGTCGAGAGAATGAATCAGACAATTAAACACCAATTGGCCAAATTGATGACTGAGACTCAATTATCATGGGTAAATCATGCTTACCATTGGCATTGCTAAACATAAGAACCATGCCACATGGGGAGACTGGAGTATCACCTTATGAGATGCTTTACGGTATGCCGTATTCCCAAGGAATGCCCTTAGATCATTCTCTGATAGAAGACTATGAGACCCAGAAATATGTGATAACTCTGGGAAAACAATTGAACGAACTTCAGGAGAAGGGGATGTTGGCTCAAAATGTGCCCTTGGGGTTCACAATTCATAAAATACAGCCTGGAGATAAAGTGTTGATAAAAACTTGGAAAGAAGAATCATTGTCTCCACATTGGGAAGGTCCTTATCTTGTCTTGCTTACTACAGAGACGGCTATAAGAACGGTGGAAAAGGGGTGGACACATGCATCACGAGTAAAGGGACCCGTAACAGGAACCTGGAAGGTTGAGTCTACTCCTGGAGATCTGAAAGTTAAGCTTAAAAGAACTTGAAGTATATCAGGGCATACCTACCCTTTGGATGCTAATTGTATGTATATTAAATCTTGTATTGATTAGAATATTAGCAATCATTGGAAACTCATATAAAGGCCCTAATAGAAGGATTTGGGGACCCCAAAGTTCCATAGGGGGAGTGCCACCTCCAGTAGAGATACCCACAACATCTTGAATTACCTGAAAATTTAATAATCGGGAACCTTGTGGTGGGCAGAGCATGTGTAGAAGAAGAGGGAGACAGTCGAAGCTGCTCCTGCAGTCTGGAACAAAAGGTTGCTAATGGTGATGGGGAAACTGTGAGCCCTTCACCCACAATGACCACCACAAAGAGAATTATAATATGAAGCGGGGATAGGATATCCATATGTATAGGCGTACTCGGGTTTCTTGTAAATATGTAACAGCAATGTCCAATATATATTTGGAAAGTTCGACGGTTGGATGTGCGTGTTGGTAGAGCATAGACTCCCCACGCGCCCAGAGCTTTTTACTTGCCTTTTATAAATATTCTTTTATGTTACTAAATTCAGAGTGAGTGGAGACTTCATTTATAACATTAATATCAACCATTTTTCTCGACACGAATTACCACTCCATATATAACAGTATTTTGCTTTGCGATTAATCCAAGTGCATCTCCGGTTTTATTTATAACTATTTCTATTACAGCTTGTAACCTAATTATTCTATTAAGTACATATATTGGGGTCCTATAGCCCCAGGATCCGTCTTCTGCCCACGTAGCTGGATCGTAATAGGCAAATGCCTTCAATCAAGGGGTTGGGCCCGCTTTCAGGGTCGATTTGGGCTTGTGTTACCGTTCAGCCTGTTGGGGTGATCCAGCTCCTGGAAAATGAATCACAATTTTATATGGGTTTAAAAAAAGAGGTTCTTATGTTATTTTCTCGGGACAACCTGACCTTAGTGCAGGAGAAGTCCAGTTGAGGCCCTCTCACTTGGCAGTCAATACCCATAGGGGTTGCCTCCCTTGGTAGACCATACACACCGCAGTGGAGGGTCCTGCCCCGGTCTTCCCTTCTCCCTTTCCTCCCTTCAGGCTTGTCCTCTTTATTTGGCATTCTTAATTCATGCAGAGCCTCATTGCCAGAATATTAGTTCTTCCTTAGCTTGAGTTTCAGTTCCCCAGGAGCGGAATCAACCCTCCAAGTTTTGGTAGTTACTGGTCCTTTTATTCTGGATGCATGGGTCCAACCCCTTTCTGCTGTTCTCACAGCTGTTTCAGTAGTAAGTAAAGCAAGGTACAGTCCCTCCCATCAGGGGTTCAATGATTCTTCCCTCCATTTTTTTTTATTAACACCTTGTCTCCTGGTTGTATCTTATGAATAGCAAATCCTAAAGGTGGTGTTTGAGCCATCATTCCAATTTCTCTTTCTTGTAATCTCCTTCCAATAGTAATTATATATTTCTGGATGCTATGATCCTCAACTACATTGTTTCCTAGAGGCACCCCTTGAGAATAAGGCATATCATATAACATTTCATATGGTGATAATCCAGTCTCACTGTGTGGTTTAGTTCTTATGTTTAAAAGTGCCAATGGTAAGCATTTTGTCCAGGGCATTTGATTTGGTTAATTTAGCCAATTGTTGTTTTATTATTTGATTCAGTCTTTCTACTTTCCCTGAGCTTTGTGGGTGCCACGGAGTATGGTATTCCCTCTGAATATCTAATGATTGACATAATCATTTTATTATTTTAGAAGTAAAGTGTGTGCCCTGATCAGAATCAATGTACTGGATTATCCCATATCTAGGTATGTGGGAGGGAATGAAGGGAGTATGAAGGGAGGGTATGAAGGGAGTGGCGCGGCAGTTAGCGCGGCAGTTCGCGCAGGCAGGGCGAGCAGGAAGGGCGGAGCGCTCCCCCCCCCCCCCCCCCCCCCCCCCCGCCCATACGAACACCTCCTTAACGACAGCCGTTAGCTAGGTGATAATGGTCTCCACCAGGCATGGTGCGCTCTCCAGGAAGTCGGTACACACCCAGACCGACTACCCGTTAAAAAATGCTGCAGTTCAGGTCACCGGATGCAGGGAGTGTCTGAGCCTGTTGCTGCCATCGGCGGGAGGCAGAGAAACTGCATGCGTGAGGTGCGAGCAGGTGGATGACCTGGTCCGCATGGTGGCGGAGCTCAAGGAGGAGGTAGAGAGGTTGAGGGATATCAGGGAGTGTGAGTGGGAGATAGACTTGTGGAGTAACGCCCTGCAGGGCCTCAAGGAGAGGTATCGAGGTGAGACACTCCAAATGGGGGTGGATCCCCCGCCCTGTCGCCATCGGGCAGAGAGAGGGGATCTGGGAGTTGAGGAGGAATGGAAACAGGTCCCTGCTCGACACCGCAGGCGATGCCCTCCCCTTCTGGCCCCACCTTCCCAGGTGCCCTTACACAACAGGTTTGAGGCCCTGGAGCTCGACAGACCAGTAGCTGAGGAAGAGGTAGCAAGTGTACCCAGGAGGATGCCTAGGGCGAGGAGGTCGACTCCACGCCTCAGGACTGCCTCCATCAAGAAAGACAGAAGGGTTATTGTTGTGGGAGACTCTCTTCTCAGGGGAACAAAGGGCCCTATTTGTCGGCCTGACCCTACCCGTAGGGAAGTCTGCTGCCTCCCTGGGGCCAGGGTCAGGGACGTTGCCAGGAGGCTTCCCAACCTGGTTCACCCCTCTGATTATTATCCTCTTTTGATAGTCCAGGCAGGTAGTGACAACATTGAAGAGAGAAGCCTGAAGGCTATCAAACGAGACTTTAGGGGGCTGGGACGGTTAGTGGATGGAGCGGGAGTGCAGGTGGTGTTTTCATCCATCCCTACAGTGGCAGGGAGGGGTACAGAGAGGACACGGAAAGCCCACCTGTTAAACACATGGCTCAGGGGCTGGTGCCAACACAGAAATCTTGTTTTTTTTGACCATGGGGCACTTTACTCAGCACCTGGCCTGATGGCCGCAGACGGGTCCCTATCTTTTAGGGGAAAATGGATCCTGGGCCAGGAGCTGGCAGGGCTCATTGAGAGGGCTTTAAACTAGGTAAGAAGGGGGATGGGGCTGAAGCAAGGATTGTTGGAGCTGTGCCAGGGGGAACAGTAGCAAGGCCGGGGGATAAGGCAATGGCCCAGCTGAAGTGCATCTACACCAATGCACGCAGCATGGGTAACAAACAGGAGGAGCTGGAAGCCATCGTGCAGCAGGCAGGCTACGACTTGGTTGCCATCACGGAGACGTGGTGGGACCAGTCTCATGACTAGAGTGCTGCAATGACTGGCTATAGGCTCTTCAGAAGGGACAGGCAGCACAGAAGGGGTGATGGTGTGGCTCTCTATATTAGAGAGTCTTTCGATGTTGTAGAACTTGAGGCTGGGAATGACAAGGTCGAGTCCCTTTGGGTTAGGATCGGCAGGGACAACAAGGCTAGTGTCCTGGTCGGGGTCTGCTATAGACCGCCGAACCAGGATGAGGAGACGGATGAGGAGTTCTACAGGCAACTGACAGAAATTGCGAAATCTTCAGCGCTTGTTCTCGTGGGGGACTTCAACTTCCCTGACATCCTGGAAGCACAACACAGCCCAGAGAAAGCAGTCTAGGAGGTTTCTGGAGAGTGTGGAAGATAGCTTCCTGACACAGCTGGTTAGTGAACCTACCAGGGGTGGCGCCCCGCTAGACCTTCTCTTCACAAACAGAGAAGGACTGGTGGAGGATGTGATTGTCAGGAGCTGTCTTGGGCAGAGTGACCACGAAATGAGCTGTCTTGGGCAGAGTGACCACGAAATGGTGGAGTTCACTATTCTTGGCGAGGCCAGGAAGGGGACCAGTAAAACCGCTGTATTGGACTTCTGGAGGGCTGACTTTGAGCTGCTCAGGACACTGGTTGGTAGAGTCCCTTGGGAGGTGGTTCTGAAGGGCAGAGGGGTCCAGGAAGGCTGGGCGCTCTTCAAGAGGGAAATCTTAATGGCGCAGGAACAGTCTATCCCCACGTGCCCAAAGACGAGCTGGCGGGGAAGAAGACCAGCCTGGTTCAACAGAGAATTGTGGCTTGAGCTTAGGAGAAAAAAGAGGGTTTATAATCTTTGGAAAAGTGGGCAGGCCACTAGGGAGGACTATAAGGATGTTGCGAGGCTGTGCAGGGACAAAATTAGGAAGGCCAAAGCTCATCTGGAGCTCAATCTGGCTACTGCCGTTAAAGATAACAAAAAACATTTTTATAAATACATCATCACAAAAAGGAGGACTAAGGAGAATCTCCATCCTTTACTGGATGTGGGGGGAAACTTATTTACAAGAGATGAGGAAAAGGCGGAGGTGCTTAATGCCTTCTTCGCCTCAGTCTTTAGCGGCAATACCGGTTGTTCTCTGGATACCCAGTACCCTGAGCTGGTGGAAGGGGATGGGGAGCAGGATGTGGCCCTCACTATCCATGAAGAACTGGTTGGTGACCTGCTACGGCACTTGGATGTGCACAAGTCAATGGGGCCGGATGGGATCCACCCAAGGGTACTGAGAGAACTGGCAGAGGAGCTGGCCAAGCCGCTTACCATCATTTATCAACAGTCCTGGCTATCGGGGGAGGTCCCAGTTGACTGGCGGCTAGCAAACGTGACGCCCATCTACAAGAAGGGCCGGAGGAGTGACCCGGGGAACTATAGGCCTGTCAGTTTGACCTCAGTGCCAGGGAAGCTCATGGAGCAGATCCTCTTGAGAGTCATCACGCAGCACTTGCAGGGCAAGCAGGCGATCAGGCCCAGTCAGCATGGGTTTATGAAAGGCAGGTCCTGCTTGACGAACCTGATCTCCTTCTATGACAAAGTGATGCACTGGGTGGATGAGGGAAAGGCTGTGGATGTGGTCTACCTTGACTTCAGCAAGGCTTTTGACACCGTTTCCCACAGCATTCTCCTCAAGAAACTGGCTGCTTTTGGCTTGGACTGGCGTACGCTTCGTTGGGTTAGAAACTGGCTGGATAGCTGGGCCCAAAGAGTCGTGGTAAATGGAGTCAAGTCCAGTTGGAGGCCAGTCACTAGTGGCGTTCCCCAGGGCTCGGTGCTGGGGCCGGTCCTCTTTGATATCTTCATCGATGATCTGGATGAGGGCATTGAGTGCACCCTCAGTAAGTTTGCAGATGACACCAAGCTAGGTGCGTGTGTCGATCTGCTTGAGGGTAGGAAGGCTCTGCAGGAGGATCTGGATAGGCTGCACCGATGGGCTGAGGTCAACTGCATGAAGTTTAATAAGGCCAAGTGCCGGGTCCTGCACCTGGGGCGCAATAACCCCAAGCAGAGCTACAGGCTGGGAGAGGAAATGTTGGAGAGCTGCCAGGCAGAGAAGGACCTGGGAGTGATGGTGGATAGTCGGCTGAATATGAGCCAGCAGTGTGTTCAGGTGGCCAAGAAGGCCAACAGCATCCTGGCTTGTATCAGAAACAGTGTGACCAGCAGGGCTAGGGAGGTGATTGCCCCCCTGTACTCAGCTCTGGTGAGGCCGCACCTCGAGTACTGTGTTCAGTTCTGGGCCCTCGCTACAAGAAGGACATCAAGGTGCTTGAGCGAGTCCAGAGAAGGGCGACGAAGCTGGAGAGGGGCCTGGAGAACAAGTCCTACGACGAGCGGCTGAGGGAGCTGGGCTTGTTCAGCCTGAAGAAAAGGAGGCTCAGGGGTGACCTTATTGCTCAGATACCTTAAAGGAGGCTGTAGCAAGGTGGGGGTTGGTCTATTTTCCACGTGCCTGGTGACAGGACGAGGGGGAATGGGCTTAAGTTGTGCCAGGGGAGTTTTAGGTTGGATGTTAGGAAGAACTTCTTTACCAAAAGGGTTGTTAGACATTGGAACAGGCTGCCCAGGGAAGTGGTGGAGTCACCATCCCTGGAGGTCTTTAAAAGACGTTTAGATGTAGAGCTTAGGGATATGGTTTAGTGGGGATTGTTAGTGTTAGGTCAGAGGTTGGACTCGATGATCTTGAGGTCTCTTCCAACCTAGAAATTCTGTGATTCTGTGAGGTATCAGGTGTTCTAATAGAATTTTTACCACCATTTGTACTGTAGCTGGTGCTACAGGATAAGCTTCTACCCATTGTGTTAAATGATCTACTATTACCAATAGATATTTTATCCTCTCTACTTTGGGCAATTCAGTGAAACCAACTTGTACTTTCTCAAAAGGCCTATAAGCTGTTTTTTTTCCCCTTGATATTGTATAAACTCACTTTAGGATAGAATAAATCTTGTGGTTAAAAATTAATGAGAACAAAATAGATGACATCTTGTTATCTGTCGACCTTCTGTTATGTTGAGTCATCCCCTTATCTGTCGACCCTCAGTTAGGCTGAAACTTGAGATAACTTGAGACAACTCGGCATTCCTGCAGCTTGGAAAACATCTGATTCAGCCAACTTGGTCTTCTTTAGCAAAAGGTGAAAAGTACATCATGAGGAAGACCTACAGTCTTTCTCCAAAAGACCACTGCCCATGTCCCGAAGACCCCGGCCCACAATTCTTGGGAGGCTTTGCGCAAGCACAAGGACTTCTTATATATGGAGAGGTAATTCGTGTCAAGAAAATGGTTGATATTAATAAAGAAGGGGAAGATTTGGGAGTGTTGCCATGGGGGTTGGAAAGGCCCGTGGTCGAGATAACATTAGACTCTTAACGATGAGGCCATCAGGAATATAAAAGAGTTTAGAGGGAACAAAGAAGGGTGATTCAGGAGACTCCATGCAGTCTCTGGTTTCTTGTTCTCCAGATGGTTCTCTTGTTCTCCAGCTTTTAAGGCATGGATGTTTCTGTGTGTTTGCTGTTGTTGTTACATTCAAAGTTGTTTGACCAATGAAAAGTTGTTTTGAAAAGAACTGCTGTGGAGGGAAGAGTATAAGAGGGGAGCCTGGCCTCAAGATAAAAAAGGAAGGGAACACAATGTGATGAAGTTATGTCATCAATAAAGAAGCAGGAAAAAGGAGTGAAGAGGAACAGGCTAGCAGAACGGAGACCAGGATGGGAACAGGCACACTGATCGCCTCATGAAGATAGGTTCGGCCAGACTCAGCAAACTGCTCAGAGAAGCTCGTACAGAAAGTTGCTGGGAATAGGCACACTGGAGCTGGAGAGAAGCTTGAGCTGAGAGAAGTGGACCCACTAACACAACTGCCTCTCGCTGGTAAGCAGTTGTGCGTTATGGGGAATCATACGTCCTTAGGAACAAAGACTGTCCTGGTAACCTTACAGCTTATTCTCCTTATTATTAATGAGCCTGAAACATGGGACCAAACTGAGGTCAAGGTGTGGGACTCTGCAACTAAAAACGACAAGGTTGCGGTGGGATTGCTCGGCACCTGGCGAGCAGTCTCTGAGGCCTTAAAGAGACATGTGGGACCACAGTCAGAAATGTGTGGCTTGCCAGATAGTGAGGGAGCTGCGGGCTCCTTTACTGATCCGACTGCTACGCCATGGGCCCCCCCACCACTACTGCCATCGAAGGCCTTTGCTGTTACGCCCCCTGCTGACCTGGACATGCCTTTTGATCCAGGCCTATTGGCCTTGAAAAGGAGATGGATATGCTTTTCTTCGATCCGGGAAGAATGAGATACATAAGGCCTGAAGACCAAGTTGCTTGACAACTTAAAGCAAGACATATTGTTCAAAAGGAATGGTAAATGGAGACTCTTAAGTCATGGAACTTAAAGGATTGTTTGTTACCTTTCCTGATTATACATATGTATAGGCATACTTGGGTTTAGTATGTAAAGCAATGTTCTATATATTTAGAATGTTTGATGTTCGTGTGTGCATGTTGGTGGAGTGTAGACTCCCCGCACACCCAGTGCTGTTTACTTACCTTTTATACCTTTTATACCTTTTATACCTTTTAAAAGTATAAATATTACAAAATTCAGATTGAGTTGGGACTTCATTTATAGCAGACTGATAAGCTAATTAGCATACGAAGCGAGACTAGGCGTGTTTAGGTAATGAATATGTATAGGCGTTAATAGAATATTCATTGTTTTGCTGCATAAATATGAGATAGTTTGTTACTTCGAATGTGCACGTTAGGTGGAAGGATCCCCCGTGCATCCAGCACTGACAATAAAGGATACTTCGTCACTTAGAAATTTCGGCTTCTTTGAATCAATCTGGCACCCCAGATGGGACAGCCTCTCTGCCGCACTGCAGGACCCGCTGGGAATAGGACTCCCTAGGGTACCCCCGGGATTTCCCGGAGGGACTCCTTGACTCAACGGGTCACTGTGGAGGCAGACAAGGATCCCATCTCTGTAAGTGACAGTATTCTTTATTTTGGTTTTGGTTTGTTTATTTGGTAGACCGGTCATTTGAAACTGCTCATAAGTCGGAAGATAAAAGTTCTGCAGGGTGGTGTATACTTTTGTGGCTAGCACCTTAAGTATACGTTTGATTTTGTTGGTGTTCAATTGCCATTTGGAACTTGGTAATTTTTATTATAATGTTCATTTGTTTGTTTTTGTTGGCATTCAATTGCCGTTTGGAACCTGGCAAGTTTGCTAATAAGGTTCATTTGTTACAGTGTTACTTATTTCGGTTTTCTGACTTATTGCATGTGGAATTTGACTCTGATTATTGTTATTGTGATTTTGGCTATATTATTGGTAATAATAGTAGGTTCGTGGCGTTGCTATAGAAAGATACCTGCGTGCTGCATTTTGTAAATGATAAGTGTATTCTGAAAGTGTGAACTGGGAAAATGGGAGAAAGGCAAACTGGTGGGATGTTAAAGAAAAGCCCTTTAGGATGCGTTTTGAGTCATTGGAAGGATATTGGAGGATCTGCTGGTGGAAGTATGAACAGGAAAACATTGATAAAATATTGTAATTGGTGGTGGCCGCTTTATAAGCTGGAATGTGGAGAAAAGTGGCCCCTAAATGGAACTTTATAATACTTTGCTACAGTTAATGTTTTTTTTTGAGAAGGAGAACAGGATGAAATGTTGTATACTGATGTTGTTTCAGCATCTTGGTGGGAAAAGGTATGGAATTAAGTTGGCCCCTGACTGAGCCTTTGGTGCTGGCATGAGAAAAGTACAGGCTGGAGAAAGATAAAGGAAGTGTTAAAAGGGTTGTTGAAGGTGTTAAAGGTGTTTGAAGTTGAATGAGCAGGGAAAGAGGATGTAGGAATGTTAATAGTTCTGCCTCAGCCTGAGGCTGAGATCTCAAAATCATGGGTGTGAGCCCTCTGGGGCAAAAGGATCATGATTGGTCCGAGAGAGTTGTCACGAAAACAGAAAAGCAGTTAACCCTTAAAACAACCTGAGTTCATGTGTGAGCTCAGATTGCCGATGGGATCGCTCAGGGAACTGTGGACAATTGCATTCCCCTGACCGACCCCCACTGAGACCCTAATTATTACGAAAATTATGAACAGTTAAGTAAATACTAAAATCTGGATGAATTGGGAATTGAGAATATGCTTCCAACAAGGTCCAAAAGAAACCCCTATGGAATTTTTGGACCAACTCTGAAATATAATGGAAGAAAAAAAAAACAAAAACAAAAACGATTTGGACCTGGCTTGGGAGGACAAATTGACTAACCTTTTCCTAGGGTAATCATAGGCCTCTGATTTCAACAGGAATAACGGGGACCTGGGGAATCTACCCTAGCGGATCCTCCACTGGTTATAATGAAGCTAGGGGAGGAACGGAAGTGAAATTTCTTATTGATACGGGGGCAACATATTCGGTTCTAAATCAAGCATTAATGCCTTTATGGAATGATTATGTTAGGGTAAATATTGCAACCGATCAACCTGAAAAGGCTTATTTTTGTGAACCTTTGAAGTACAAGTTAGGGAAACAAATGGGGACACATAGGTTTTTGTACCTACCTGGATATCTAAAATCTCTATTAGGTCGAGATTTGTTAGAACAATTAGAAGCAGAAATTGTCTTTGAAAAAGGGAAAATGGAATTAAGGATAGGAGAAGAACAACTAATAAATGTGTTGAACCTGGCACTAATACAAACTGACCCTAAAAGTGAAATACCCTTAGAGATCACAGATCAAGTATGTCCAGGAGTTTGGGCCACCGAAGTCCCTGGAAGAGCTAAAAATGTGACCTCAATAATTATTAAATTAAAGCCAGGGGAGAAACTCACTCGTTAAGGTTAAGCAATATCCTTTGAGGATAGAAGATAGGAAAGGTATTAAAGAGATAATTGATAAATTTCTACAGTATGGATTATTGGTTGAATGTGAATCAGAATAAAATACACCCATATTGCCAATTAAAAAGGCAGATGGAAAAAGCTATAGGCTAGTTCAGGATCTGAGGGCCATAAATAAAATCACCGAGGATATACATCCAGTAGTGGCAAACCCTTATACTTTGCTGACTAAATTAAAGAATAGTCAAGTCTGGTTTACCGTACTGGATTTAAAAGATGCCTTCTTCTGCCTAGCCTTAGCTACAGAAAGCCAAAACCTATTTGCCTTTGAATGGGAAAACCCCGATTCAGGCAGAAAGACACAGCTTACGTGGACAGTACTACCTCAAGGATTCAAGAATAGCCCCACCATTTTTGGAAACCAATTAGCAAAGTAATCTGAAACTTGGATACCTCCGGACACTGAAGGGGCTTTGTTACAATATGTAGATGATCTCTTAATAGCTACCAAGACTAAAGAGAGTTGTATTCAATGGACTATAAGTCTCCTTAATTTTCTGGGTTTAAATGGATATCGAGTCTCTCAACAGAAAGCCCAGCTGGTTCAACAACACGTGACCTACTTGGGATTTGAAATTTCGGGAGGACAACGAGAACTAGGAACTGAACATAAGGAAGTCATTTGCCGGACTCCAGAACCCCAAACAGTAAAGGAGCTACGAACCTTTTTAGGAATGACTGGTTGGTGTCGCCTTTGGATTTATAATTATGGACTAATGGTAAAGCCTCTATATGAATTGATAATGAGTAATCAGTCAAAGTTAGTCTGGACTGGAGAAGCACGAAAAGCCTTTAAACAACTTAAATGAGAACTGATGCAAGTTCCAGCTTTGGGATTACCGGATCTCTCGAAACCCTTTTGGTTGTTCTCTCATGAGAGACAAGGGATAGCTTTGGGAGTACTAGCACAAAGACTGGGTCCCTATAAACGAGACAATGGGACAGAGAATGACAGTGTTAGTTTCCCATACGGTCTCAGCAGTTTTGGAACAAAAAGGAAACCATTGGCTTTCACCACAGAGATTTTTAAAATATCAAGCAATATTAGTAGAACAAGATGATGTGGAAATTGTGGTCACTAACGTCGTAAATCCAGCTTCTTTCCTTAGCGGAACTCTGGATGAACCCATAACCCATGATTGTATAGAAACAATGGAGACTCTGTATTCTAGTCGACCCGATCTTAAAGAAGAACCTTTAGAAGATGCTGATGAATCTTGGTATACTGATGGAAACAGCTTTGTGAAACAAGGACAACGTAAGGCAGGGTACGCTGTTACAACCACTCAATAGGTAATCGAGTCCAAACCATTACCCCCTGGAACGTCCGCCCAGAAGGCAGAGATAATTACTCTTACGCGAGCACTGGAACTAGCAGCAGGAAGGAAAATAAATATTTGGACAGATTCTAAATATGCATTCGGCGTGGTACATTCTCATGAGCAATTTGGAAAGAACGTGGATTGCTGACCACTCAGGGAAAACAGATAAAACATGCTGAAGAAATTTTAAAGTTGTTAGAGGCAGTAAAACAACCAGAAAAGGTAGCTATCATGCATTGTCGGGGACACCAAAAGGGGAACGCCGATTTTGAAATTGGAAATCGATTGGCAGATCAGGAGGCTAAACGGGCAGCTGAAATAATTGAGGTGAAGGCATTGTCTTTGATACCAGATGGTAAAATCCAAACTATATACATGAACCAAAAGCCAAATTATACAAAAGAAGACTTAAAATTAATTGAAGATTTGAAAGGTAAAATGAAACCAGATGGATGTGTATATTTAAAGATAACCGCATAATAATACCCTCTAATTTGACATGGCCCATAGTTCTTATAGAACACAATAAAACACATTGGGGAGCTGACACATTGCATAAGAGCCTGAGTCAGACTTTAGTGGGACGAAATTTATATACAACGATAAAACAAGTAACTCAACAATGTAGCATTTGCTTACACAATAACCCCAATACCAAGAATAGAATAAAATTTGGAATAATCGGTAAAGGAAATTATCCGGGGCAACAGTGGCAAATTGATTTTTCAGAATTCCCTAGAAAAGGGGGGTATTGTTATTTACTGGTTCTGACTGACACTTTTTCAGGATGGCCCGAAGCCTTTCCCTGTCGAACAAAGCAAGAGAAGTGGTTAAATCTTGTTAAATGAAATAATACCACGCTTTGGGATTCCAGTAGCAATGTCTTCTGAGAGAGGTTCACATTTTTGTGTGCAAGTAGTATAACAGATAAGAAAGATTCTAAAGATAGATTGGCAACTGCATACTCCTTATAGACCGCAGGCAAGTGGACAGGTAGAAAAAATGAACCATTTAATTAAACAACAAATAGCTAATATCGGACAAGAAGCTAATTTGTCATGACCTCAATCCCTCCCTTTAGCATTACTTAGAATCAGAGTTAAACCTAGAACAAAAGAGAATTTGAGTCCCTTTGAAATCTTATATGGAAGGATGTATCAATTTCTATTTAGTGGAGAGGATCTAACACAGTTGGGATCAGAATATTTATATGCTTATATAACTGAACTTCAGAAACAATTAAATAAAGTACCTTAATTTGTGTTAGGGACCAGGGCTAGAGGGTTGGATCAACCAATCCACCCCTTTAAGCCCGGGGATTATATATATAAAGACTTTTTCAGGACAACCCCTAGAGGAAAAATGGAATGGACCCTATCAAGTGTTGCTGACAACTCATACTGCTATCAAGATTAGAGAACAAGCCGCTTGGATCCACCATTCCCGAGTGAAGAAAGCTCCAGAAGCCTGCTGGAAAGTAACGCCAGGTGACGATGAACTGAAACTAAAGCTTAGTTGAACAAAATGAGGACATTACGGTAGGGAGTATTTGGTAATATGGTTGGCAGAAATTTTGTTGATAGAATTGTTTTGTTTCTATGGCTTATAGTTGTAATTGTGATTCAAGAAGGTGCCTCTACGATAATAGAGAATGGGGAGTGGCCTTGGACCGAAGCCGTAACAACAGATGATAAGAGCATTAATGGAAGTTAGCAGTTATGATCATCTGGCGAACAAATGGTAACCATTTATATACACTATCAGAATGGCGAAAATTAGGGGAAGAGTGGACACACCAAAGAACCATAGGGGACGAAATTAAAATAGGGTGCCAAATGATTAATGGAATGACCCACGAGAAAGTAACGGGGATTTTAGTAAAACCATTTTCCAAAAATGGCCAACGAGAAGGTTGTATCCGCCCAGGCAAATTATATTGCTGGTATAATTTTATATTAACAAAGAATATAGTAATTAGCTGTTTTTGGACTAATAATGCCCAAAAGCTGAAAATCAAGGAGGGTGAGAGCCTCATATTAAATTTTACAATATATGATGAAACAGGCCCATATGTAGTAAGAAACACGGGCCAACAACAACAATTGTTATTTAATCCAGAATGGTCTCTCAAGCATGTTGAATTGCTAATACAAATTAATGTCTCGGGTGTTGTCCTGGTTTCAGTTAGAACAGAATTAATTTTCTTCCTAGTAGCTGGTGGAATGCTGTGTTTTGGCTTAGGATGAGAAGAGTGCTGATAACACCCCGATGTTTTAATTGTTGCAGAGCAGTGCTTATACCAAGCCAAGGACATCTCAGCCTTTTGCTCTGTCCTGCCAACAGGCAGGCTGGGGGTGCAGTAAGAGCTGGGAGGGGACAGACCCAGGACAGGTGACCCAAACTAGCCAAAGGGGTATTCCATCCCATCTGACGTCATGCTAAACAATATATAGGGGTGGCTAGCCGGGGGGAGGGGGCCGGACTGCTCGGGGTTAGGCTGGGCATCGGTCAGCGGGTGGTGAGCAATTGCATTGTGCATCACTTGTTTGTACATACTATTATTACTTTCCTATTATCACCATTGTATTATTATTATTATTATTATTATTATTATTATTGTTATTATTGTTATTATTGTTATTATTGTTATTATTATTTTTGTTATGATTATTTTCCTGTCTTATTAAACTGTCTTTATCTCAACTCACGGGCTTCACTTTCCATTTCTCTCCCCCATCCCAGAGAGGGAGGGGGGAGGGTGAGCAAACGGCTGCGTGGTGTTTAGCTGCCGGCCGGGTTAAACCACGACAGGTGTTCAACCAACCTGCTCTCCTTTCCTAAAGACATCATTTGAAGACCGGACAATATGGTCACAAAAGCAAGCACACCTCAGGGGCAGGACACGAAGAGACTTAACTGGAATGCTAGGAACAGGGTTAGGAGTTTTAAATGGAATTGATTAATGAATAAGCTAGCCACAGCAACAAGTGATTTGACAAAACTGAAACAACCCCTACAATCATCCATATTGGCATTGGGAACTAGCCAATGGCAAGTTTCAAAGGTGTTACTGAGATGGGAAAAGGCTGAAGACTAAGACCACAAACTAATAATAGATGCACTTAGTATGGTTCAAGATAATGTATCTTTAGCTCTTGGTTGTATGCAAGCATAGTTATTGTTGCAGGCAACAGCTGCCTTGATCATTAGGGAAGGAAGTGAAGACATTTTTCCGGCTGAAGTCCGAAAGATTGTTTGGGACAATGCCAATGATTTTGAGAAGAAGTTCCAGTCTTGGTGGACCCTGGTAAATTTTACCTATGATCCCATTGTTTGCATGGCTACTGCCTTCATGCTTACTATATGTAATGCCACAGTTTATGTTATCCACTGATCATTGCACTAGGATTAAACCATGAGGAGACAGTGCTCTATCCTTCAGAGCATAGAACATGGGCACGGATGGAGAATGGGAAATGGCAGTCTGTAAATCTAGAATCATGTGCTACCCGGGAACAACAAGGATTTATTTGTGAAAGTAATACAATTGATGCTCAGGATGTATGTCTTGACACGGAGCAAGGTGTTTGCCACTTTGAAATTCATCCAAATACTAGTCAAAAGACTGTGCTTGTATATGTTGGTCAAGGGTGCGTGTGTTTAAGAACTGCTTGTGCTTTTGTAGAAGTAGATAAGGAGAACATAGATCCCCCTAGCAAAAATCATCCTAACTTTCGTATTTGTAACTTTGTTAGAATCATCGGGTGTGATTTTCTATATTTGGCACCAGTGGTATCCCACCAGTTGATCAAGTCTAACAACACAATGTATCACAAGTTATTACTGACACCTATTGGGATGAACCTCACGCTAATGAAGTAACTAGTTAAACACCAAGACCTGATCAAAATTTTAAAAGGCATTCAGGAAAATGGAGAGAAGACTCTAATCACTGTCCATCATGATACAAAGGAAATAAGCAGAGTTTTGCAAAGAGTAAAACAAGACACAAATCACAACTGGTGGGATACACTCTTTGGATGGTCGTCAACTGCTCCTGGAATTTTGAACACATTGAGTCACCCAATTATTGTTTTATTGATATTAGTTGGTATAAGTTTAATATTGTCTTTTGTATTACTTGTTTGGAATTGGAAATTGTTACAACGAATGTCCATGTTAGCTTCCTTGACAAACGTGCATGGCAAGGTATTGAGGGGTACACATCATAAAGACTGGTGTTATAAATGGCTCAGGATTCAAATTAGGATTAAATAAAAAATAGGATTTATTAAAAGAATATAAAAGAATAGAGGCAACCAAACAGCGCTGTTTGCTTACCTCTATTCCTTTATATTCTTTTAATAAATCCTATTTTTTATTTAATCCTATTTTGAAGATTGAGCCATTTATAACAATTTGGGGGCTCGTCCGGGATGGCTATAGTTCCTGAATTCTGATTTAATCTAGGAGAGGCGCCCCACCATTTGGTGGCTCCTGTTTGAATCGGATTGGGACTAATGCCATCCTGAACCTGAATAAAGGTAAGCAAAGAATTTGATTTTTTTTGAGCTCCCTTGCCGGCTGTTTTTTGCCCATAATTCTGCGCGCGAAGATCCGGATGAAGACGACAGGGTCGTTTGGATACCGTTCGGTTGGGTTCCGGTGTCCGGGATAGAACCGGATGAAGACGACAGTCGTTTGTGGATACCGTCTGGTTCGATCCCAGATGAAGACAGAAGAGACACTTGTGGATACCGTCCGGTTGGATTCTGGACGAAGACAACTGATTCGTAAGATACCGTCCGGTTGGGTAAAGGTGCGGTTGCCAGTGTTTGTGTGTGTGAGAGTGTAACTGAGACTTCTAAAGTCAGCGTGGAGGTCTTTTTGTTTTCTCACCGGTTCTATTCTCCTGTCGGGGGGGCTGGGCCGGTGAAGGGAGTGATACGTGGGTGGGTGATAGGTCCTAAACCCCCTGCAAGACACTCTCACTGGGGGCAACCAAGGGCTGTGGGAATTGCCACAAGTGAAATTCCCAGATGGGTCAGATAAAATCGAAGACCGAGGACCAGAAAGGGAGCAAATTACCAGATATATGACCAAAAAGTCCATTATGAATAATGATTAGAAATTGGAACAATAGGGGCCCCAGAAAATTAAAGAGTAAATTAAAAATGATCCAGTATTATATGATAGAATGACCAAAAGAACCCTTAAGACCCCATGTATTTTGATCCACGGAGGACGGGGTCTGTCAGGCTTTGAACATTAATAGTAGAATGCCCGTGGATCCGGAAAAGAGCAAGCTGAAACATTGGAATTAGAAATTAGAGAGCAATTGATTAAGAATGAATATGTGCTACATTTGTGCCTGTGCTGCACTTATACCTCCAGATAACAGGAGCCTCTCGGACCCCAAGAACCAGATCAAAAACAACCTCATGGTTCGGACTTTAATCAAGGGGTCTGAGATAAGGAGGACTGTTCACAAAGGGACAGGTTATGCATATGTATAGGAATGTTCATGTATATGTAACTCTTTACTAAAGCAATTTGCCACGTTAGGCGTGCACGACTTTGGTGGGACTACCCGCCCTGTGCCGCCTAGAACTGAGTAAACATACCTACTTTACAATCTTACTGATTGTGGAGTCAGCTTTCTGTGAGTCATTTTGGTGAGCCAGGCAGGAGACACTCTGCTCGGCTGCGGGATCGGCTGCAGCGCGGACGCCCCTAGGTGCACCCTGAGTGTTTTACTCCACTCTCAGCTGCTCACCGCAGGAGCAAAGATCTCCTGAAACTGCAGACAAACAGTATTTTTCAGCTGCTGGAGGGATACTAACTGGAGTGTTAATAATTGTATGTGTTTTTATGTATGTATTTTGTGTTGAAATTTTGTATATTGTAATATTTGCATATTGTATGTATTTTGTGTTGAAAGTATTTGTGTAAATGTAAGGGTTTGAAACAAAGTATTACAAGTCATTTCATGAAGAACACAGAGACAATACTTAGTTGGCTGGTTATCGTTGTAAATTATATTCCTGTGGTATGAATGAGATGTGCTGGAGGCCTCTGTGTGCGATTGTGCTGTGTGAGTGAGACGCAGCGTTGCTGCAAAGCGAGTGCAGAGTTCCGATCCATGCTTCCGTACTCTCCACAAGGGGAGTGGGCAGAGACGAACTGTTTTATCCAAGTTTTGAGTGGTGGTGCCTAATATATGGGCCTGGCGGTGTATCTTGTGATTCTATTTTTGCTCTTAAATGTTTTGAGTGTGACAAGAAAAAGGCAGGAGCATGATCTGACTTTACTGTCATGCTTTTGGCCGTGCTTCCTGCAACATATGAGACCCGAACAGGATGAGGCCCGCACAGGCCGAGACCTGGACTCACTAAGACCCAGACTCGATGAGACCTGAACAGGCCGAGAGCCTGGAGCGGCGCCGGGACATCCGAGATCGAGTTGCTACGGGAGACCAGAGGCGTCAGTGAACAACGGCAGCCTACCCTCACCGTGTGGCAAGTCGGCACATACCAGAGGGGCGGACATCAGGACCCTGCAGCCTGTCTGATGTAACCATGGAGGCAGCGGCGGCTGTGCTGAGCTGTGCTGCTTCACTCTAACATTCTTTTTATAAGAGGTTTATATTGCAATGCAAAAACGACTATTCGTCCCCAGATCGGTGTTATAACTATTACTAATAATGACTTAGCTCTATTGAGGGGCAGGAGTGCAGAGACGCAGATTACACTGCCAAATGACCACCGGCAGGCTCTTTCAAAAACCGCTTCTAAGGTTGCAGCTGGCACTGCCTGCAGCCGTATAGCAGACGTTACATTCTCTTTCCTAACTAGCAATCATGTGTCTCATCCATTTGTGGTGAATGGTCAGTGGCAAAAAGAAAAGGAGGATGCCACTGACACTAACAGCACGGGTAATAGGAGCAGTATAAGTGACACAGGTGCGGGGCGGCGGTGGGCGCTGCCGCGCTGCGGGGCACTCTGCCTGCTGCTCGCCCTCGCCGGCCTGTGCACTGCTGCCAACGGTGCTAGAGCAAAATGTGAAGACTGTCTGGATGGCACTGATGAAGCAAACTGTAACAATGTTATTCAGTGCTCTGGACCTGGCAAATTCAAGTGCAGAAGTGGAGAATGCATAGATATCAATAAAGTGTGTAACCAGCAGAGAGACTGCAAGGACTGGGGTGATGAGCCCCTGAAGGAATGCAACATAAATGAATGTGCCTGTCCAGCTGGGAAACTGTGGAGATAGTGATGAATACCAAAACCCTGCTATCTGTAGTCAAATCTGTATCAACCTGAAAGGTGGCTACAAATGTGAATGTAGCCATGGCTATCAGATGAATCCTGCTACGGCAAAGCAAACTACATAACCGTTGCTTAACTTGTCAGAAGATAAAAAAGAAAGTGTTTCAACAAGCAGCCATGGGAGGGAAGAATCACTGAACCCCCGATGTGAGGGACTGTACCTTGTTTTACTGACTACTGAAACAGCTGTGAGAACCACAGAAAGGGACCCACGCATCCAGAATAAAAGGACCAGTAACTACTGAAACTTGGAGGGTTGAGTCCGCTCCTGGGAAACTGAAACTCAAGCTAAGGAACAACTAATATTCTGGCGACGAGGCTCTGCATGAATTAAGGATGCCAAATAAAGGGGACAAGCCTAAAGGGAGAAAAGGGAGAAGGCAAGACTGGGGCAGGACCCTCCACTGCGGTGTGTATGGTCTACCGAGGGAGGCAACCCCTATGGGTATTGACTGCCGAGTGAGAGGGCCTCGACCGGACTTCTCCCACACTAAGATCAGGTTGTCCCGAGAAAATAACATAAAAATCTTTTTTTTTAATCTATATAAAATTGTGATTTGTTTTCCAGGAGCTGGATCACCCTGACAGGCCGAACGGTAACACAAGCCTGAATCGACCCTGAAGGCGCTTGTCTATTATGATCCAGCTACGTGGGCAGAAGACAGATAGGCAGAAGACAGATTGGGCTATAGGACCCCAATATATATACTTAATAAAATAATTAGGTTATTAGCTGTAATAGAAATAGTTATAAATGATGAGAACTGATCTAAATGAGTTATAAAGATGAGAACTGCTTTGTATCAAAATTGCCTAGCTTTGGATTACTTACTAGCACAAGAAGGAGAAGTCTGTGGAAAAGTTAGCTTTAGTAGTTGCTGTTTAAAGATTGATGAAAAGGGTGTTTCTTCCTAGTAGCTGATAGAATGTTATGTTCTGGTTTAGGATGAGAAGAATGTTAATAATATGATGATGTTTTAATTGTTACAGAGCAGTGCTTACACCAAGCCAAGGATGTTTCAACTTCTCACTGTCCTGCCAGCAGGCAGGCTGGGAGGAGGGCCGGACTGCTCGGGGTTAGGCTGGGCATCGGACAGCAGGTGGTGAGCAATTGCATTGTGCATCACTTGTTTCGTACACATTATTACTAGTAGTACTATTATCATCATTATTGTTATTATTATTATTGTTATTATTTTCTTGTTTTTATCTCAACTCACAGGCTTCACTTTCCCATTTCTCTCTCCCATCCCAGAGAAGGAAGGGGGGAGGTGAGCGAACGAGCACAAACCTGGAACGATATGGAATGGGATTTATTTTCATGGCTGCCTGGTGGACCATGGGTTAAAAGAGTGTTATTTTTATTGTTATGTGGTGTAATGATGTTATTGTTTATACCTTGTATGATACCTTGTCTTACATTATTAATACACCGGGTGATAAATAGTACATTTGTAATAACTTCATTAAAAAAGGAAGGGGATATGTCACTTATGATGCTTAAGAATTGGACCCTCCAAGAACGGACTGATGAAATCCAGTTATTAACGACAGAAGAGACACGAATTGTTGATATTAAAAAGAAGATAAGGGATTGTTAGGAATGTTTTAACAATTCGTGTCCATAAAGAACAGTCCTGTCTACCTCTGGGCCCTGCACTGGCAATTTAATTCTTGAACCACAGATGCAGTGTGTCCCAGTCTCCCCCTCATTCTAGTCAATTTATCAAGTCTTCAGAAAATACTCCTCAAATTTATGAACCTGTTTGCTTTTGTTATTCCAGACTTCTATTTCTAACAGTTACAGCCTTTTTTCTGTCTTCTTCGAGATTAACTTAACACTGCTATAGGTGTGACTGTCCTTGTGAATGGCTGGTGAAGAATGTTTTAATTAGTGGTGAAGTGTCAATAAGAAAGCTATTTGTGTTTGTATGAAGTCTTTGATGTCTGGGGTTTCAGAACAACTGATAACAACTAGTGACTGTTATGGGATACTATGCAAGCCTCTGGTATCTGGCCAGGTGGCCAAGAGATTAAGAAGAAGAAAAAAGAAGCTGAAGGACGGCTGGGAGACAAGACCTGCAGAAAATGTTCTATAAACTTGGTACGGTGCCAAAGGAGTACAAAGGGGAAGGACTTGGAGAGGAAGACTACGAGCCTTCAGCATGAAAGACCCCTAGAGACCCCCAGAGGAGACTGATGCGCATGCTCCAGTAGGAGGGACTGGACCCCGGAAGCTAATTAAAATAACCTGTTTTTTTAGAAGTAGTAATGAATATGTATTAGTCTAGGAGCATAAAAATCAGCTACTTGATGTAACTGGTGTGCGTCCTGGTGGAGCAGAGACTCCCGGTGCACCCAGCGCTGTTTGCTTACCTCTATTCCTTTATATTCTTTTAATAAATCCTATTTTTTATTTAATCCTATTTTGAAGATTGAGCCATTTATAACACTGGGAAGAAAAATTTTTGTATTAAGTAAAAGAATTTACTAGATTTTCCAGAAAAGGGGGGAATTATATTGTATAAACTCACTTTAGGATAGAATAAATCTTGTGGTTAAAAATTAATGAGAACAAAATATACGACATCTTGTTATCTGATGACCTTCTGTTATGTTGAAGCATCTTGTTAACTGAAACATCCCGTTATCTGACGACCCTCAGTTAGGCTGAAACTTGAGATAACTTGAGCCAACCTTCTATTATGTTGAAGCATCTTGTTAATTGAAACATTCCGTTATCTGTCAACACTCAGTTAGGCTGAAACTTGAGATAACTTCAGCCAACTTGGCATTCTTTAGCAAAAGGTAAAAAGTACATCCCAAAGACCACTGCCCACATCCCGAAGACCCCAGCCCACAATTCTTGGGAGGCTTTGCGCAAGCGCAAGAACTGATAAGCTAATTAGCATACAAAATGAGAGTAGGCGGGTTTAGGTAATGAATATGTATAGGTGTTAATAGAATATTCATTGTTTTGCTGTATAAATATGAGATAGTTTGTTACTTCAAACATGCACGTTTGGTGCATTTAAACCCCGTGCATCCAGCGCTGACAATAAAGGATACTTCGTCACTGAGAAAATATTGGCTTCGATCTTTGAATCAACACCAAACATTCTAAATATATAGAACATTGCTTTACATAATAAACCAGAATATGCCTATACATACGTACAATCAGGAAAGGTAATAAACAATCCTTTAAGTTCCATGACTTACTAAACTCGAGTGTGCCTATACATATGTACGATTAGAAAAGAAAACAAACAATCCTTTAAGTTCCATGACAACAGTCTCCATTTTCCATTCCTTTTGAACAATATGTCTCGCTTTAAGTTGTCAAGCAACTCGGTCTTCAGGCCTTATGTATCCCGTTCTTCCCGGATCGAAGAAAAGCATATCCATCTCCTTTTCAAAGCCAATAGGGCCTGGGTCAAAAGGCACGTTCAGGTCAGCAGGGGGCGTAACAGCAAAAGCCTTCAATGGCAGTAGCAGTGGGGGGGCTGATGGTGTAGCAGTCGGATCAGTAAAGGAGCCCGCAGCTCCCTCACTATCTGGCAAGCCACACGTTTCTGACTGTGGTCCCACATGGCGCTTTAAGGCCTCAGAGATTGCTCGCCAGGTGCTGAGCAATCCCACTGCAATCTTGCCATTTTTAGTTCCAGAGTCCCACACCTTAACATCAATTTGGTCCCATGTTTCAGGCTCATAAACTGTCCGACTGTTAATAAGGAGAACAAGCTGCAAGGTTACCAGGAGAGTCCTTGTTCCTAAGGACGTATGATTCCCCATAATGTGCAACTGCTTACCAGCGAGGGGCAGTTGTGTGCACGGGTCCTCTTCTCTCAGCTTGAGCTTCTTCGCAGCTCTGGTGCACCCATTTCCAGCAACTTTCAGTAAGAGTTTCTCTGAGCAGTTTGCTGAGTTTGGCCGAACCCATCTTCATGAGGCAATCAATCAATCAATGTGCCTGTTCCCGTCCTGGTCGCCGTTCCACTAGCCTGATCCTCTTCATTCCTTCTTTCTGCCTCTCCATTGACAACATAACTTCATTACATTGCCTTTTTTTTTTTTTTTATCTTGAGGGTATGTTGCAAGAATGGCCGAAAGCACGACAGACACCAATATGGTCAGATCATGCTCCATTTTATTACCCAAATAGCCTGCCTTTTATAGTGAACTTAACAGGGGCGGATAGTATCTCACACAAGATTATTGGTCAAAAGCACTCAGACAAACAACTGCAAGAAAACAACCCCACCTGCAAGAAAACAACCCCCTTGTGATTAGCAGTCACGTAGACCTTGTCCTTGAAGCCTGCTGCTGGCAACAATATTTTTCTAAATTCCTCGATCGGGCGATGTGGGAACACTGTCATGGGAACTTCTCATAGTCGTCCTGGTAGCTTGGTTTGCTCAGCTGCAGCAAGCCATGGGATCTTTGCTGTTTCAAAAATCCCTCAACAATTCCCCCTTTTTCTTTTTGAGCAAACCAAGCCCGATGTAACAGCTTTGCAAGCAACCCTTTAACTACATTTATTACAATACAACATGCAATGATGATTGACACCACAACAAACAGAATCCTTAATCCCTCTTTGACTAATCCCAGTAACCATCTAGGCATCGTTTCAAACAAATCTATGAGCCACTGACTGAAAGGATTGATATCATATTGAATCTTTCTCATGTGCTCTTTCAGGAAAGTAATGGATTTGTGAATTGACTCATTATGATCAGAAAGGTTTAAACAGCACATTCCCTCAAAGTCCTCACACCCATGCCTTTGAGCCAAAAGCAAGAAGTCAATAGCAGCTCGATCCCGTAAGAGTGCATGTCGCAGACTATTTTGATCTGGTAACCTCTCCTCAAGTATCTCTGTCGTGGCATGGGCTTGCTTCTTGGCCCAGCACACCAATTTTTCTAAGTTGTTAAGTGAGGCCACAGATGCCACTCCTGGCACTAAAATTGCCAATGCTGCTCTAGCTGCAACACCAAGCAATTCAACATTATCATTGCAATCCGGTGCGAGCAATACCCATTTATGTCTGGTGATCTCACGCAACTGTGACAAGCTAGGAGCAAATATAATGAGTTTATCTAAGTAACATGGACCTCCGATAGCATTTGCAGGGATACCTTGCCAGGCCCTATCCCCACAAATCAGAAAAACATCAGGAGGTAAGGCCAAAGCTGTACAATTGTTCCAAACCCTATAGTTGTTGCCCCTTGTCTCCGTGCCATAAGCCCCTAAACCCTGCCTAGCAGTGTCATTGTAACCATAGGTGTTATTTGTATTTCTGTACCTGTATGGCCCTTTCCAGGTTCCTGTAGCAGGATCTCGGTAATTCATTCTTATTTGTGGTAACACATTTGGTGCTGCTATATTTATTATTTGAAAATGAATGCTTGCAGGAGGGTCTTCTCGGTCCCTAGTCAAACATAAGTGATTCAAGACAGCCAATGCCTCAGACAATTTCTCATCGATGTTCTTGATCTCTTTTAATCTCACTAATTGTTCCTTTAAAACCTGATGTGATCGTTCAACCATCACTTGACCCGTGGGAGAATATGGAACACTCGTTTTAGGCTGAATCTGTAGGAAAATCCATTCCAGAACTCGAAAATGCTGCCCTATCATTCCACCCTTGCCATCACCTGTGTCACTTATACTACTCCTATTACCCTTGCTGTTAGTGTCAGTAGCATCCTCCTGGTACCGTTTCTGTCTTTGTCGCCCCTTACTCTCCCCCTTTTCTTTTTGCCACTGACCATTCACCACAAATGGATGAGACACATGATTGCTAATTAGGAAAGAGAGTGCAACGTCTGCTATACGGCTGCAGGCAGTGCCAGCTGCAACCTTAGAAGCTATTTGTGAAAGAGCCTGCCGGTGGTCATTTGGTAGTGTAATCCGCGGCTCTGCACTCCTGCCCTGCAATAAAGGTAGTAATAGAGCTAAGTCGTCATTAGTAATCCATACAATGTGGCAACCCCACGGAATGTTATCCAGGAACATTTGTACATTTATCAAATTATGTAACAGCATAGTTATAACAGTGATCTGGGGACGAATAGTCTTTTTTGCATTGCAAGATACGCCTCTGTCGTGCTTCAGCTCGAGTGGGCAGCCGAGCTCCACCACAGCCGCTCTGTCACTCCCCCTCCTCAAAGAGGAACAGGGAGAAAATACGATGAAAAGGGCTCAAATGTTGAGATAAGGACGAGAAGATCACACAGTAATTATTGTAACTGGCAAAACAGACTCTGCATAGGGACATAGTAAGATTTATTGCTTATTACTAACATCTAGAGAAGTGAGAAACAAAGGAAAGAAACCAAAAGCACCTTCCCTCCCCATCCACCCTCTTCCACCTCCTTCCCCACCCGAGCAGGGCAGTGGAATGGGGGAATGGGGGTTATGGTCAGTCTACAGCACTTCTTCTCTGCCGCTCCTTCTCGGTCACTCTCGTCCCCTGTGCTGTGGGGTCCCACCCACGGGATGCAGTCCTTGATGAACTGATCCGACAACTGATCCGACGTGGGCTTCCCACAGGCAGCAGCTCTTCCAGAACTGCTCCAGATATGGGTCTGTACCACGGGGTCCATCCCTCAGGAGCAAACTGCTCCAACCTGGGTCCCCCACGGGCAGCAGCTCCTGCCAGGTCACCTGCTCCTGCGTGGGTTCCTCTCCACGGGCTACAGGTCCGGCCCGGAATCTGCTCCGGCAGGGGTCTTCCACAGGCGGCAGCCTCCGTTGGTGCAGGGCTACCTGCTCCACCGTGGTCTCCTCCACGGGCTGCAGCGTGGAACCCTGCTCCACCGTGGTACTCCATGGGCTGCAGGGGGACATCCTGCTTCACCATGGTCCTCACCACAGGCTGCAGGGGACTTCTGCTCCGGTGCCTGGAGCACCTCTCCCCATCCTTCTTCACTGCCCTTGGCGCCTGCAAGGCTGTTCCTCACTCCTCTCACTCTCCCAGTTGCTGTGTGGCGCAGCGTTTTTTCCCCTGTCTTAAATATGCTCTCACAGAGGCGCAAACAACATTGCTTATTGGCTTGGCTCTGGTCAGCAGTGGGGCCCTTACCAAACATGGGGCAGCTTCTAGATCCTTCTCACAGAAACCACCCCTATGGCTCCCTGCTACCAAAACCTTGCCACGTAAACCCACTACAGCCTGTCATAGAATGAGAGAGAGAAGCTGCACAGCCGCCTCCGCCTGCATGGTTACGTTAGAAGGGCTGCAGGGTCGTGATCTCCACCCCTCTGCTATATGCCAACTCGTCACATGGTGAGGGTCGTCTGCCGTTGTTCACTGACGCCTGATCTCCCGTAGCAACTTGATCCCGAATGTCCCGCGTCTCACCGCGATGACATTAATTTCCCGCCTCCCACCGCAATTCCTTTCTTCCCGCGTCTAACCGCAAGTGCTTTTTTTCCCGCGTCTAACCGCGATTTCTCTGTTCCCGCGTCTCACTGTGATGACGTCACTTTCCTGCGTCTCACTGCAATTCCTTTGTTCCCACGTCTCACCGCGATGACGTCACTTTCCTGCGTCTCACCGCAAGTCCTTTGTCTGGGTCGGTGCTTGGAGTTTCTCAATGTCTCTCAGGTGTGTCGGCTTTTGTCAGGTGTCTCTGTGTCTCTCAGGGCTGTCCGTGTCTCTGAAGCGTCTCTCAGGGCTCTCCGTGCCTCTGAAGTCTCTCCATGTGTCTCAGGTCTCTCAGTGTATCCGGGTCTCAGGTTGTTCGGGTGCCATATATTGCAGGAAGCATGGCCGAAAGCACGACAGACACCAATATGGTCAGATCATGCTCCATTTTATTACCCGAATAGCCTGACTTTTATAGTGAACTTAACAGGGGCGGATAGTGTCTCACACAAGATTATTGGTCAAAAGCACTCAGACAAACAACTGCAAGAAAACAACCCCACCTGCAAGAAAACAACCCCCTTGTGATTAGCAGTCACGTAGACCTTGTCCTTGAAGCCAGCTGCTGGTAACAATATTTTTCTAAATTCCTCAGTTGGGTGATGTGGGAACACTGTCATGGGAACTTCTCACAGTCGTCCTGGTAGCTTGGTTTGCTGTGGTGGTTTTACCGTGCTGGGCAGCTAAACCCCACAACCGCTCTCTCACTCCCCCTCCCTTAGATAAGGAGGGGGAGAAGTAAAGCAAAGAACAACTCACGGGTTGAGATAAGGATAATTTAATTAAAGGGAAATAATTATAATAATTAAATAAAGACTACCATGAACTAAACAATTTAACTAAGGGGAAATAAAAGGGAAAGGGGAAAAAGGGAGGAAAACAAACAAACAAAATAAATGAAAGCGATATGGAAGTGCAGAGGAAAGAAATTACTCTCTACTTCCCACAAATGAGCGATGATTGACCACGTCCTTGAAGCAAGGCCTCAACGCACGCAGCCGGTGTTCGAGAGGAGGACCGACGTCTTCTCAACGAGAGCCCACCCCTCCCCTCTTCTTCCTGTTTCCACCTTTTATTGCTGAGTGTGACACCACATGGTATGGAATATCCCTTTGATTGGTTTAGGTCAGCTGCCCTAGTGATGTTTCTCTCCTCACTTTTTTGCCCACCCCCTAGGAGGGTTAGAGAAAGGCCCAATGCTGTGCCACTGCTGCTCAGCAGTAGACACAACACTGGTGTGATAACACTGCTGTTCCAGCTACAAGTACAGAGTACGGCACTGAATGGGCTGCTGCCGGGAAAGTTAACATTCCAGCCAGACCCAGTACAACCTCCACCCCTTATTCCATAACATTTGTGTCACACTCAGATCCCCATACTTTAGCATACAAGCATTCTCATCATTATCCCTTGTCCTTTAACAGGACAAGGATTTAACAGGACAGGATTAATAGGCAGATGTATCTTTTCATTCCATAGGTCTTTCTTGGAAAATGTTCATAAGAACTGTTGATGATTAGGTCTTCATCTGCCAAAGTGGCCACTCAAGGCAGGCGGAGTTGGATGTCTGGACACCAGCACCAGCTTAGCTCAAGTCCTTGTTGCACTGCCCGGCTCCTTGCAAAGTTGACCTGTCGTTGATCCTACAGCATCTTCCTACAACATATAACTTAGATTATAGATTAGTTTTCTCTCAATGTCAAATCTCCTTGAGGCACACACTTGATATCCCCATTCTTTTGCATGACCCACCAGGTATACCCTGGTCCTTGGGCGAAGACAATCCCACGAGTGGGTTTGCCTTTTCCCGAGGCAGGAGCAACCCACACTGCCTTCCCCATCCACCTTCCTATATGCACTACGGGAACCTTAGCTCCTTTCACAGTGTGTAGGGGTTTTGTTTCGGCAGGACCAGCACGGCTGTCAGACCCCCTATTGTTAACTAGCCAAGTGGCTTCTGGTAGATTTGTGTCCCATTGTTTCCACGTCCCAGCACCTAATGCTCGTAACATAGTCTTTAACAGTCCATTGTACCTCTCAACCTTCCCAGAGGCTTGTGGGTGGTAAGGGATGTGGTACACCCACTCAATACCATGCCTCTTTGCCCAGGAGGTAACAAGATTGTTTCGGAAATGACTCCCATTGTCAGACTCAATTCTCTCTGGTGTACCATGACGCCACAATACTTGTCTTTCCAGGCCCAAGATAGTGTTTCGGGCTGTGGCATGGTTTACAGGGTATGTTTCCAGCCACCCAGTAGTTGCTTCTACCATGGTGAGTATGTACCGTTTGCCTTGGCGAGTTTTTGGGAGTGGTCCGATATAGTCAATTTGCCAGGCCTCACCATATTGAAACCCTAACCATCTCCCCCTGTTCCAGGGAGATTTTACCTTCATGGCTTTCTTGATTGCAGCACAGGTCTCACACTCATGGGTAACCTGTGTGATGGCCTCAATGGTCAAGTCCACCCCTCGATCACGAGCCCATCTGTAAGTGGCATCCCTCCCCAGATGTCCTGATGTTTCATGGGCCCATCGAGCTACAAACAGCTCACCCTTACGTTCCCAGTCTAGGTCCACCTGAGCCACTTCAATTTTCGAAGCTCGATCCACTTCTTTGTTGTTCTTATGTTCTTCAGTAGTGCGACTCTTGGGCATGTGGGCATCTACATGACGTACTTTAACATCTAGGTTTTCTACCCGGGCAGCAATATCTTGCCACAGGGTAGCAGCCCAGATAGGCTTACCTCTGCGCTGCCAGTTGCTCTCTTTCCATTGCTGCAGCCACCCCCACAGAGCATTTGCCACCATCCATGAGTCAGTATAAAGATACAATACTGGCCAATTTTCTCTTTCGGCAATATCTAGGGCTAGTTGTATGGCTTTTACTTCTGCATACTGACTCGACTCACCTTCCCCTTCCATGGCTTCCACAACTCGTCGTATGGGATTCCACACAGCAGCTTTCCATTTCCGATGGCTCCCTATCACACGGCAGGATCCGTCAGTAAACAACGCATACTGCTTTCTGTCTTCTGGCAACTCATTGTATGGTGGTGCCTCTTCAGCACGGGTTACCTCTTCTGTTGGCACTCCGAAATCTCTGCCTTCCGGCCAGTCCATAATCTCTTCCAGGATTCCTGGGCGATTGGGTTTTCCCATTCGAGCCCGCTGTGTAATTAACGCTATCCACTTACTCCATGTAGCATCAGTTGCATGGTGTGTAGTGGGAATTTTCTCTTTGAACATCCAATGTAACACAGGTAGCCGCGGTGCCAAGAGGAGCTGTGCCTCTGTACCCACAACTTCTGAAGCAGCTCGAACACCCTCATATGCTGTGAGTATTTCCTTTTCAGTTGGGGTGTAATTGGCTTCTGATCCTCGATAGCCCCGACTCCAGAAGCCCAGAGGTCGACCTCGAGTTTCTTCTGGGGTTTTCTGCCAAAGGCTCCAGGTGAGCCCATGCTCCCCAGCTGCAGTGTACAGTATATTTTGCACAGCTGGTCCAGTACGGACAGGCCCAAGGGCTACTGCACGAGCTATTTCTTGTTTGATTTGTTCAAATGCCTGTTGTTGCTCAGGGCCCCACTCAAAATAGTTTCTCTTTCGAGTCACTCGATATAGAGGACTCACAAGCTGACTATAGCCTGGCACATGCATTCTCCAGAATCCCACGAGGCCTAGGAAAGCTTGCGTTTCCTTTTTGCTATTTGGCGGAGACATTGCTGTTATTTTATTGATCACATCCATTGGAATATGGCGACGTCCATCCTGCCATTTTACCCCCAAGAACTGGATTTCCTGTGTAGGCCCCTTGACCTTGCTCTTTTTAATGGCAAAACCAGCTTTCAGGAGAATTTGGATTATTTTCTTCCCTTTCTCAAAAACTTCTTCTGCTGTGTTGCCCCACACGAGGATGTCGTCAATGTACTGAAGGTGCTCAGGAGCTCCCCCTTGCTCCAGTGCAGACTGGATCAGTCCATGGCAAATGGTAGGGCTGTGTTTCCACCCCTGGGGCAGCCGATTCCAGGTGTATTGGATGCCCCTCCAAGTGAAAGCAAACTGCGGCCTGCATGCTGCTGCTAAAGGGATGGAGAAAAATGCATTAGCAATATCAATTGTGGCATACCACTTGGCTGCCTTTGACTCTAGTTCGTACTGAAGTTCTAGCATGTCTGGCACTGCAGCACTCAGTGGTGGCGTGACTTCATTCAGGCCTCGATAGTCCACTGTTAGCCTCCACTCGCCATTAGACTTTCGTACTGGCCATATAGGACTATTAAAGGGTGAGCGAGTCTTGCTGATTACTCCCTGACTCTCCAGTCGGTGAACCAACTCATGGATGGGAATCAGGGAGTCTCGGTTGGTGCGATATTGCCGTCGGTGCACCGTTGTGGTAGCAATTGGTACCTGTTGTTCTTCAACCTTCAGCAATCCTACAACAGAAGGGTCTTCTGAAAGGCCAGGCAGGGTAGACAGCTGCCTAATCTTCGCTGTGCTGCCAAGCACTGACCTTGGTTTTACTCTGGAATTCAGGCTCTGCGCTGTTATCATTTGGGTCCCATGGAAACTATCTTTCAGAGAATATTCAGAACTACACTGCCTTCCTTTTCTCATCTGGACACCAGTTTATTAATAATATCAGGAATGGTACCTTTCCCTTCTTTCACAGTGGGCTAATTACAACAGTTTGGGAGTATTTTGAAGATCCATCTGTAACCCATGTATTGCTATTTCTAATTCTGAAAAACAGGTTTCATTTTCTCTCTAAGATTAGTCGATTGTTTAGAAACCTTATTTGGGAATCTGTCCCGAAACAGTCTCGTGGTGAGTGGCACGGTGTGTGGGATGATGTTAGCAGATACCTGTCACGAGTGTCTCCTCCAATAGTTTTGAACTTCACCCCCACGTTGGGCGCCAAAAAGGACTGTGGTGGTTTTACCGTGCTGGGCAGCTAAACCCCACAACCGCTCTCTCACTCCCCCTCCCTTAGATAAGGAGGGGGAGAAGTAAAGCAAAGAACAACTCACGGGTTGAGATAAGGATAATTTAATTAAAGGGAAATAATTATAATAATTAAATAAAGACTACCATGAACTAAACAATTTAACTAAGGGGAAATAAAAGGGAAAGGGGAAAAAGGGAGGAAAACAAACAAACAAAATAAATGAAAGCGATATGGAAGTGCAGAGGAAAGAAATTACTCTCTACTTCCCACAAATGAGCGATGATTGACCACGTCCTTGAAGCAAGGCCTCAACGCACGCAGCCGGTGTTCGAGAGGAGGACCGACGTCTTCTCAACGAGAGCCCACCCCTCCCCTCTTCTTCCTGTTTCCACCTTTTATTGCTGAGTGTGACACCACATGGTATGGAATATCCCTTTGATTGGTTTAGGTCAGCTGCCCTAGTGATGTTTCTCTCCTCACTTTTTTGCCCACCCCCTAGGAGGGTTAGAGAAAGGCCCAATGCTGTGCCACTGCTGCTCAGCAGTAGACACAACACTGGTGTGATAACACTGCTGTTCCAGCTACAAGTACAGAGTACGGCACTGAATGGGCTGCTGCCGGGAAAGTTAACATTCCAGCCAGACCCAGTACATTTGCTCAGCTGCAGCAAGCCATGGGATCTTTGCTGTTTCAAAAATCCCTCAACAAGGGCAAGCTCCCCTCTTATACCCTTCTCTCCACAGCAGTTCTTTTCAAAACAGATTTTCATTGGTCAGACAACTTTGAATGTAACAACAACAGCAAACACACAGAAACATCCATGCCTTAACAGCTGGAGAACAAGAGAACCATCTGGAGAACAAGAAACCAGAGACTGCATGGAGTCTCCTGAATCACCCTTCTTTGTTCCCTCTAAACTCTTTAGATTCCTGATGGCCTCATCGTTAAGAGTCTAATGTTATCTCAACCATGGGGCTTTCCAACCCCCATGGCCAGACTCTCAAATCTCCCCTTTCTTTATTAATATTGTTATAAATGAAGTCTCAACTCACTCTGAATTTAGTAACATAAAAGAATATTTATAAAAGGCAAGTTAACAGCGCTGGGCGCGCAGGGAGTCTATGCTCTACCGACACGCACATCCAACCATCGAACTTTCCAAATATATATAGGACATTGCTGTTACATATTTACAAGAAACCCGAGTACGCCTATACGTATGGATATCCTATCCCCGCTTCATATTATAATTCTCTTTGTGGTGGTCGTTGTGGGTGAAGGGCTCACAGTTTCCCCATCACCATTAGCAACCTTTTGTTCCAGACTGCAGGAGCGTCTTCGACTGTCTCCCTCTTCTTCTACACATGCTCTGCCCACCACAAGGTTCCCAAAAGCAACAAAACGTGATTGCTTTTCATGCATTTCGTTAACCCTTGAAATCACACTAATAATATGATTATCATATAACATTAAACAATAAATGTTAACAGTTCTAACCAGCAACCCCCCCAGCAACTTCCGTGTCTTAACAGAGGGGAAAACAAGGAACCCCAGACGCGGGGCATCGCCTCAGTCACCCTTCTTTGTTTCCTCTAAACTCTTTACATTCCTGATGACCTCATCGTTAAGAGTCTGATGTTATCACCAACCACAAGGCTTTCTGACCCCCATTGCCACATTCCCAAATCTCCCCCTTCTTTATTAATATCAACCATTTTTCTGACACGAATTACCACTCCATATATAACACTAGGTGCTGCACAAAGCCGCAACAGAGCCAAAGCCTGCACTAAAGAGACTGTGGTCTGAGACAAGGGGTGGCAGGTGTGTAGCTAGCTGGAGGAGATCATTTATGTCATTCCAGTAAAATAAGTACTAAGTAACCCAGTCTGCATTTTGGGATGAGGGCTGCGGTGCTTCAGGAGTCTCATCACAAATAGAGCTGGAAATGTTGTGATGCTCAGCAGAGAACGTTTTTTTGGCAGATTTTTGCATTTGCCACCAACACGGTGTGGCGTGCAGGTACCTTTCTCTATCTGAAGGGGTGGCACATGCAATCTGAGCTCTCCACTTTGGGTAAAGAAAGCTCAGTTTAGGGTATCCCCTTCTATTCAGTACCCCTGAGGAGGACCATGCCTTGCCCTCACCTACAACACTGCTGGAACATAGTAGTGAGTTTGTTAAAATTTCCTGCCTCTTTGCATTATAGTAAGACGTTTTTCTATTAAACCTCAGGGAAATTACCGTCCTTATTAACTAGTGCAGAAGTAATGAACCACAGCAGGGTTACTTGAGATTTGTGCCATCGCTTTGTAAGACTGCATCGTTTCTTTAAATTAGATAAATAATTTAAGCAAACAAACGAACAAAGATTTTCTAGAAATTAAAGCACAGTACAAATGGGATGACTTGCTCATCTTCTATTGAATAGGAGCAGTGCCTTGAAAACCTCAGAAATCTATCCATGGTAACTAGTCACAGGAGAGAAAAATAGACAGTCTGCCACCAACTTGGTATTAAAGTTATATTTTCCATTTTTCCATGGTTGTGGGCTAGTCAGGGACTTTCCATGAGCAGTCATGACAGAAATCCCATTCTGCTTTGTCGCAGCCAACACCACTGAACAATGAAAGGTCTGAACCTGGTTTTGTGCTGGGTTTGGCTTTAGTGGGTTTGGTCCCCATTCTGGTGGGATCTGGACTGGGCTGGAACCTGAAGGGCAGGCCATGGGGACCTTCTGCTGAATCCACCTGGCTGGAGAGGGGCTGCAGATGGGCATGCAGAGAACTTGGGCAAACGTAGGAGATGGTGTAAAGGACACCTATGGCCTTCGACAGCTCTATCCACACAGCTAGCCAAGTCCATGCCTGCTGTCAGGTGCCTCCACGGCCACTGGATCACTCCTGGATTAGGTATGGGGTCTGTCTAAGACCTGTGTAGCAATGTCGCACTGTCCATGCAGCTCTGAGCGAGTCCTGCAAGAGCCTGGAGGAAGGACAGAACAACACTGTCAGGCTGGAGCTCGTCCAGAAATAAACAGAAATACTGAGGGCTTGGTCGTATGTTCCTCAAGACATTTTTGGAAGGGATCACTGTGTTTTTGTTCTTCCATTAGGCAAGTGAGGAGAGAGCATTGTTTTCTTCCCCTCATTCTCCTTGCCTGTGGGTTGGGGAGCACCTACCATGGCCACGGGCTGCGTGACTCTTGTATTGGCTCTTCATGCAGGAATATTGGGCTAGCACATGGAGCTGGGATGGGTTTTTTAATTACAGTATAACATTTTTTAATATATTTTTTTTTCTAACAGAAGACTTTACTAAGCCCAACCTGTCTTGTTTTGTCCAGGCTCCAAGGCTGATCCTGCTGAAAGCCCCTAAGATACTGACCTCTATGGGAACTGAGACCACTTGACTGCACTCAGTACCTTTCAGGATCAGGTCCTCGGTCATTATTCTAATTCTCTACATGGATTATGGGTGAAATTTGATGTTCTGTGAGTTATGCAGATAGTCTGCAATGATACTCCTAATTGTCCGTTCCATTAATCCATTAACCTGTTCTGGTCAGGTCCTGTAACTTGCTGTACTCTGACAAATGAATACATGGTCTGTTCTGAAAGTAGTAGGACTCATTTAAAAAAATATATATATACATGAGAATAGAACAAACGATTAGAATTTTTCAAAGTAGCACCCTTCCACATCTACACACTGCTGCCAACGAGTTTTCCAGTTTTCGTATGCCTCCAGGAACGCCTGGACTGGAATGCTGTTTAGCTCCCTCATCACGGCCTCTTGAAGTGCCTCTACCGATGCATGATGCTTCCCCTTGAGTGTCGATTTTATTCTTGGGAATAGAAAAAAGTCTGGCGGGGCCAAGTCGGGGCTGTAGGGGGGCTGAGGCAGTGTTGCCACCTTGTGCTGGGCAAGATACTCCACTACGCGGAACGCTGTGTGGCTCAGCGCATTGTCATGGTGCAGCCGCCAATTGTTGACGATGGCTGAGAGGAAACAAGCAATGCGTTTTCACAGTCTTGTGAGGACTTCCACGTAATAAACTGCATTAACTGTTTGTCCGGGTGGTACAAACTCTTTGTGGATGACTCCATGTCGATCAAAAAAGCAAATGAGCATGGACTTTTGCTTGGATTTGCTCATTCGTGCTTTCTTGGGGCGTGGGGAAGCAGGGGTGTGCCATTCTGTGCTCTGCCGCTTACTCTCCGGGTCGTATTCAAACACCCACGTCTTGTCACCGGTCACTACATTGTCCAAAAAGTCGGGCTCCTCATTCACATGATGAAGAAGATCCTGGCAGATTGCTTTCCGGTTAGCCTTTTGCTCCTCTGACAACACTCATGGCACAAACTTCGCGCACACTTTCTTCATGGCTAAGTTTTCTTTCACCATCTCAAAAACTTGGGTTTGAGGAATGCTCAAGTCATCAGCAATCATTCTGATACTCATTCTGCGATCACGGTTCAGTAAATTTTTCACTCGCTACACATTTTCGTTGGTCTTGCTGGTCGAAGGGCATCTGGAGCTGTCGTCGTCTTCCGCTCTTTCCCTACCTTCTCGGAACAGCTTGTGCCAATCAAAAACACCCGATCTACCCATGGCAGCATCACTGTAGGCCTCCTTAATCATGTTGTGAGTCTCTTTGCCCATTTTACCAAGCTTTACACAAAATTTGATCGCGTATTGCTGCTCCAGTAAACGCTCCATGATTCTCCGTGGAGAGGCGTTTCGACAGGTGTTCACAGTACAAGCGACCTGCTCTCTTCAACGGCCTACAGCCGACTGCCGATTTTTCCCAGCATTCCCAATATCCCCCTCCACCGATCCTGCGTGCACAGACCGCCTCTCGTCCGCCTGTTAGCCCAGGAAAAAGCCAGTCCTACTACTTTCAGAACAGACCATGTACCTTGCTTACCTCCAAATTAAATTGATTCGGACCTCTTGACCTGAGTCCACCAGCATTTCATTTTTCCAGGGGTCTGTGAGGGTGGTGGTGCTACACAAGAACTGACAGACTCATGTGGCTGGACAAAAGCACCAGGATTTATTCTGATCCTATTGGGATCATTCACCTGCTGCAGACCTCAACTTAACATATCCTCCTGCAGGCTGATTTGCCCGGAGGCTGGTTGAAGCGGAGGCTGTTGCTGGAAGGAAGCCAGATGCAGACTCCAACCAGAACTTTCCTGGCTAAATTATTATTTTTTTTCCCCTGAACGCTGTCACTCTGTAGATCAGTGACTTGACACTATAATAGTAATTACTGTTCCAATGAAATCACAACTGCATCACCTCCTCCCCCCAAAAAACAAAACAATCTCCTTTACTTCCAGAAAGGGAATTTCTTGATCACCATTCTGGCAGTGGTCATCAGTTGTTCTGCTTGGGAAGATTTAACTTGACTTGCAGAAAGATGTAAAAACAGTTAAAAAAATGTTTCACTCCCATCAGAAGTAATCAAAGGCTGAAAATATCAGTGTTTGTTGGAGAGGATTCCTGTTCAGATCAGAGTTACAAGGCCTCAAAAACTACATGAGCCTCTTTTTTACGGTAATTCTGGAACCTGCAGAAAAAAACAAACTGTGAAAATGTTTTCCTGGGTACACAGGAACTGTAGTCTCTTCTCCAAATCTGGCCTCATTGTTGTGCGTTTGAGAAATGTCCTCATGATTTTTAAATATTTGCTCCAAGGTAGGTAAATGGAAACCAAAGAGCCGAGGGCCAAGCTGTGCCTTGCTCTGCATCCTGGTGGAGATTCACTGGTGCCAGCCCAGTGCCTTGCACGGGGGCATGGGCAGGGTTTGCTCCAAGGTTCCTTCATCCAGCCCAGTGAGGTGAACTAAAGCTCAGGATGAGAGTTTGAAAAGTGCAGCTCTTATGGATGAGTTTTAAGAGAACTGAGTAAGAGCAAAGCCAGCAGGATGCTATGGATGTTACTCTGAAACTGAGGATGAATGATTTCACAGAATCACAGAATCACAGAATTTCTAGGTTGGAAGAGACCTCAAGATCATCGAGTCCAATCTCTGACCTAACACTAACAGTCCCCACTAAACCATATCCCTAAGCTCTACATCTAAACGTCTTTTAAAGACCTCCAGGGATGGTGACTCCACCACTTCCCTGGGCAGCCTGTTCCAATGTCTAACAACCCTTTATTTCCTGTAGGACTGGCTTCCTGAGTGAGCTTATATTCCTTATTAATTCTGCATGCTGATAAAACTATCAGCCAGCAGAGGGTTATAATTTTTAACCCCATCTGTAGGATTCCTCCACAGAAAGGTGGTTAATAAGAGCTGGCTTCCCACTGACTCCAGCGGAGGTTAGCGCCCAGCTCTCAGGATCAGCTTTTATTTCAGGAGGAGGAGGCACGGTGCTGCCTGGAACAGAGCCCCATCCTCCCTCCACTCAGCTCTGTACGGTGACATTTTCAGGACCTGGGCCTGAGGACTTTCACTTGGCAGTTTCTTGTTTTGTCAGTCTCCATTTCAAATACTCTATGTGCAGCACTGTGCGGACAATAAAGGAAAAAATAGACCGTATCATTCTCTCTCGACAGTTGTGGTGGGTGGTAGGGAGCTGAGCTCGAGTTTCCAGTGGGGAGGGGGAAGACACATATTGAAGCAGGCTCAGGAAGTGAAAGAGGAGAAAGAAGAATGAGAAAGGAGAAATGTGTTCACCTTCAGGGCTGTGGTACGGCGTTTTTTCCCATCCACCCTGAATTTGTGGGGACAGGGCACTTTTTCAGTGCCTCAGATCACATGCTTTGTGTTTAAACTGCTGTTGTCAAAGCTTTGAGAGTAATGTTATAAATGAAGATACAACTCAATCTTGTAATAAATGGTTCAGTCTTCAAAAGAGGACTATAATCAAAGTTTACAATTTATTAAAGGAATAGAGGTCAGCAAACAGCGCTGGGTGCGCCGGGAGTCTCTGCTCCACCAAGATGCACACCAGTTACATCAAGCAGCTGATTTTTATGCTCCTAGGCTAATACATATTCATTACTACTTCTAAAAAAACCAGGGTTATTATAATTAGTTTCCGGAATCCAAACCCTCCTACTGGAGCATGCGTATCAGTCTCCGGTGGGCCCTCTGGGGGTCTCTGGGGGTCTCTCGTGCTGAAGGCTCATAGTCTTCCTCCCTCTTGTTCTTCTCCTTTGTCCTACTTGGCTGTATGTCAGAGACTTGTGCAGCGTCTCCTGCAAGCTTTGTCTTTTAGTTGTTCTTCATCTCTCTCCGTCTCCTTAATCTCCTGGCCAGATATCAGAGACTTGCATAGTGTCCCATGCAATAGTCATAATAGTTAGCAGTTATTCTGAAACCCCTCAGATATCAGAGACTTCAAGGAAAAGCCTACAAATACATTTCCCTTCGAGCTCTCTATTGACACGAATTGCTAAAACATTCCTTTGCAAGATGCAGGAACTATATACATTAACCACTCTGTTTTTCTTAGCCTTTCTGTTTTTCTTAGCCTTGTGGTTATACAAGGGTATGTAAGACAGAAGGTCACATTCATCATACCATGCAGCCCTAGCATTGTTCCATACTGACACGAATCAGATGAACATATCTCACAAT
Source organism: Netta rufina (assembly GCF_964035555.1). NCBI lineage: Eukaryota > Metazoa > Chordata > Aves > Anseriformes > Anatidae > Netta > Netta rufina. Next base: position 9,606,671 of record NC_140139.1, read on the forward strand.
CTGAATTTAGTAATAATTATAAAAGGCAAGTAAACAGTTCTGGGTGTGCGGGGAGTCTATGCTCTACCAACACGCACACACAAACATCAAACTTTCTAAATATACAGAACACTGCTTTTACATATTCATAAGAAACCCGAGTACGCCTATACATATGTACAATCAGAAAAGGTATCAATTGAAAAGTAAACATGGCAAAGTTTTAAAAGGCAAGTGTTTCTGGCAAACCACACATTTCTGATTGTGGTCCCACATGGCTCTTTAAGGCCTCAGAGATTGCTCGCCAGGTGCTGGCCCCCATGGCCACATTCCCACATCTCCCCCTTCTTTATTAATATCAACCATTTTCTCGACACGAATTACCACTCCATATATAACACACCCAAGTATTCACCTTCTTCTGGCAGATGCTACCCCGTATCCTCCTGGCTCTCTGCTCACACTTGGACTCAGGGGGAAACCCAGGAGAGACGGTGGCTGTATCTGCAGTGCTACACTAAGAGCCCTCAACAGACCTTCAGTCCTCAAGTTTCCCCGATTGGTTCTTGAAGCCACTTTTACTTCTGGCATCCACAACATCCTGTGGCAACGAGTTCCATGGTTTAATTACATCTTTTATGAAAAAGCACTTCCTCTTTAAGGTCTCTGGCCAACTGTTTCATGATATTTCTCTAGCTCTTGTGTTGCAGGACGCAACAAACAATGGTTCCACCTCCACACCACGTAGGGTTTACGTGCCCCACTTACAGACCTCTTCAGCAACTTCTCCTCCAGGAGGACCTCTGAGAAGACCCCATTTTCAGCTAAGAAAATGCACAGCATCCTCTCTGAAACAGCCCCCCACTGAGCTCCATGTTCTGTACATTCACCTCATAGTGGCAAAACACCTATAATGCTTGCCTAACTTTACACGAGGTAGTAGTCCTGTCAAAATCAAGGCTTGATGACCAAATATTGACAATCTGGCCACACAAACCAACACAGCTGCACTGAGCTGCAGTCCCCAGCACACCTCCCTGCTTCTCCTCCCCACCCAGCATCAGCAGCCCAGAATATAACCAGACCGCTCCCCAGAGCATAAATACCGAGGAGGACGTGTTGCATGCCTGCACTGGGAGAACTGTCACTCTGGAAAGATCAGAGATGCTTTCTGCCTCACAGCCCCAAGGTCTTTGCCTTTCACTGGCGTGCTTTGCAGCCCAGATATGTTTAAAATTCAAACTCACAGCAGCTGTCCTTTTATTTTAAGAGATTTATATTCCCCCAAAATTAAAACTTTCTTTCTCTTGAGCCAGGAGAGCTGGGGAGAGCAGGTGACCTTGACAAGCTTCTTCCCACCTGCCCGTACACCTAGGCAATAGGCCTAAATGGCATGGGTGTTAATCAAAGGCAGCTCCTTGAAAACTAATGGTGTACTGCAGCTGAAGACCAGCAGCGGAGAGATGTACCTCCACATGCAGATGCACAGCTAAGAGTAAAGGTGGGTCCCACTGCGCGGCACACTTCCAAGATACAATCCATCATCCAGGACAGACAGAGGACACCATCGGTACTCGTGCGCAGGGAGCTCCAGCAGATGCATGGAACAGTGCAGTTACATTTGCTACTCACTGACATTGCTGCTTGGCCCTAGAAAGCTAGCTTGGCTCCCAGCACGATACCACCCATTGCACTTGCAGGTTCTGGCCCTTTGCACCCACCCCAGCCATCCCACATAGGTGTAACATGGGCATTTGGGCACTGAAACAAAAGTAGGAGCACACCAGCCTCCCAGGACCCAGTGCCTTTAGCAGGCTGTCATTGCACCTGCCCACATATCAGCTGTCTTCCCTTCCCTAAGGATTTCCCTGAAAATTACTTCATGGATCATCCCACCAAGTATTTGCACTAGCATTTCCATTGCCACACTGTTGAGGGATTTTTTGAAACAGCAAAAATCCCATGGCTTGCTGCAGCTGAGCAAACCAAGCTACCAGGGCAACTATGAGAAGTTCCCATGACAGTGTTCCCACATCGCCCAATTGAGGAATTTAGAAAAATGTTGTTACCAGCATCTGGGTAACATCAAGGACAAGGTCTACGTGACTGCTAATCACAAGGGGGTTGTTTTCTTGCAGTTGTTTCTCTGAGTGCTTTTGACCAATAATCTTGTGTGAGACACTATCCGCCCCTGTTAAGTTCACTATAAAAGTCAGGCTATTCGGGTAATAAAATGGAGCATGATCTGACCATACTAGCGTCTGTCATGCTTTCGGCCGTGCTTCCTGCAACATATGGCGCCCGAACAGGCTGAGACCCGAACAGGCTGAGACCCGGACAGGCTGACAGACGGAGCAATGCTGAGAGACCTGAGACACATGGAGAGACTTCAGAGGCATGGAGAGCCCTGAGAGACGCTTCAGGGACATGGACAGCTCTGAGAGACATGGAGAGACCTAACAGAAGCCGGAACACCTGAGAGACATTGAGAAACTCCAAGCACCGACCCGGACAAAGGACTCGTGGTGAGACGTGGGGAAAAGAAACCACGGGGAGATGTGGGGAAAAAAGAAATCCGTGGGGAGACGCGGGGAAAAGGAACCGCGGGGAAACACGGAGAAAGAAACCGCGGGGAGACGTGGAGAAAAAATCTGCGGGGAGAGAAACCGCGGGGAGACGAAGGGAAACAAATAAATCGCGGTGTGAAGCGGGACATCCGAGATTGAGTTGCTATGGGAGACCAGAGGCGTCAGTGGACAACGGCAGCCGACCCTCACCGTGTGGCGAGTTGGCACATAGGAGAAGGGCGGAGATCACGACCCTAAAGCCTGTCTGACGTAACCATGGAGGAAGCGGCTGTGCTGCTTCTCTCTAGCATTCTTTTTATGAGGCATATCTTGCAATGCAAAAAAGACTATTCGTCCCCAGATCACTGTTATAACTATGCTGTTACATAATTTGATAAATGTACAAATGTTCCTGGATAACATTCCGTGGGGTTGCCACGTTGTACGGATTACTAATGACAACTTAGCTCTATTACTACCTTTATTGCAGGGCAGGAGTGCAGAGCCGCGGATTACACTACCAAATGACCACCGGCAGGCTCTTTCACAAATAGCTTCTAAGGTTGCAGCCAGCACTGCCTGCAGCCGTATAGCAGATGTTACACTCTCTTTCCTAATTAGCAATCATGTGTCTCATCCATTTGTGGTGAATGGTCAGTGGCAAAAAGAAAAGGGGGAGAGTAAGGGGCGACAAAGACAGAAACGGTGTACTGGGTCTGGCTGGAATGTTAACTTTCCCGGCAGCAGCCCATACAGTGCCGTACTCTGTACTTGTAGCTGGAACAGCAGTGTTATCACACCAGTGTTGTGTCTACTGCTGAGCAGCAGTGGCACAGCATTGGGCCTTTCTCTAACCCTCCTAGGGGGTGGGCAAAAAGTGAGGAGAGAAACATCACTAGGGCAGCTGACCTAAACCAATCAAAGGGATATTCCATACCATGTGGTGTCACACTCAGCAATAAAAGGTGGAAACAGGAAGAAGAGGGGAGGGGTGGGCTCTCGTTGAGAAGACGTCGGTCCTCCTCTCGAACACCGGCTGCGTGCGTTGAGGCCTTGCTTCAAGGACGTGGTCAATCATCGCTCATTTGTGGGAAGTAGAGAGTAGTTTCTTTCCTCTGCACTTCCATATAGCTTTCATTTATTTTGTTTGTTTGTTTTCCTCCCTTTTTCCCCTTTCCCTTTTATTTCCCCTTAGTTAAATTGTTTAGTTCATGGTAGTCTTTATTTAATTATTATAATTATTTCCCTTTAATTAAATTATCCTTATCTCAACCCTTGAGTTGTTCTTTGCTTTACTTCTCCCCCTCCTCATCTAAAGGAGGGGGAGTGAGAGAGCGGTTGTGGGGTTTAGCTGCCCAGCACGGTAAAACCACCACAGTCCTTTTTGGCGCCCAACATGGGGCTCGAAGGGTTGAGATAACAATAGAATTGATTAAATGCATACAACTAACACACTTGCTTGCTAGTAACCATGTACATTGTCCTGTTAATAATAGCTTTGTTCATATGTCATGCAATCCGTGTCATATTCTCCTTTCTCCTATATATCCGATCCAACAAAGTGCTACAATCTGTGTTCACTTTTTTTAATTCGCTGTACTGCCAAGCACTGACCTTGGGTTTAATCTGGAATTCAGGCTCTGCGCTGTTATCATTTGGGTCCCATGGAAACTATCTTTCAGAGAATATTCAGAACTACACTGCCTTCCTTTTCTCATCTGGACACCAGTTTATTAATAATATCAGGAATGGTACCTTTCCCTTCTTTCACAGTGGGATAATTACAACAGTTTGGGAGTATTTTGAAGATCCATCTGTAACCCATGTATTGCTATTTCTAGTTCTGAATAACAGGTTTCATTTTCTCTCTAAGATTAGTCGATTGTTTAGAAAACTTACTTTGGAATCTGTCCCGAAACAGTCTTGTGGTGAGTGACACGGTGTGTGGGATGATGTTAGCAGATACCTGTCACGAGTGTCTCCTCCAATAGTTTTGAACTTCACCCCTGAGCAAGTGCAAAATCCTAAAAACTTGGTAGAATGTTTGAGAGTTGTATGTCCTGACCCTGATAATGCCGGAGAACAACAGCTTGCAGCATTGTGCTGGGTCCTGGCTTATTCCTATCAAACACTGTTTAACATCATCCAGCAACTTGAAGAGTGGGAGGAAGTCTCTGAATCTGATGACCAAGTAACACATGCTGTGGCTGACCCAGAGGACCAACCAACTATGGTATCAGTCGCCCCCATAGTCAAGTCAAAACAATGGAAACGGAGGTCAGCTCGTTTAGTAAGGGAAGAAGGCTCTCCTAAGAAGGAGGGAGAAGGGGAATTGGCAGGCACCTCTAAAGCAGAGCCATCACAAAAACAGCAGGAAGACGAGACGGAAATCATAAAGGAATCAGAAATCACTCGATCCTTATCCCTGAGTGAGTTGCGAGAAATACGAAAGGATTATGGTCGACGCCCAGGTGAACACATCCTCACTTGGCTGCTCCGATGCTGGGATGCTGGGGCCAGTAGCCTACAATTAGAAGGCAATGAAGCCAAGCAGCTGGGATCCCTCTCTAGAGAAAGGGTAATTGACAAAGTAATTGGGAGAGGAGCACAGGCCCTCAGCCTCTGGAGACGACTCCTGGCAGCTATCAAAGAAAGATATCCCCATAAGGAAGATATTGTATATCACATAGGCAAGTGGACCACTGTGGATAAAGGTCTCCAGCATCTGCGGGAATTAGCTGTGCGGGAGATGATTTATAGTGATTTGGACAATGCCCAGACACCTCAAGACCCCGATGAAGTCCAGTGCACAACATCCATGTGGCGTAAATTTGTGCGGAGTGCACCATCAGCACATGCCAGTACCCTGGCAGCAATTCGCTGGGACGAGGGGATGGGACCAACAATGTATGATGTCTCCTGCCAGCTTCAACAATATGAAGACAATCTCTCTGCTCCGCTACAGTCCTGTGTCTCAGCTGTGGAGAAACTGTCTAAAGGACTTGACAAGCTCGTGGAACAAGTATATTCCCCCTCATTTAGACAGAGTGATACTTCAGCCACTAAGAATCAGCATTCGCCTGCTCAAGAGAGAGAGTACCCAAGACGTACACCACGTGGCACCTTGTGGTTTTATCTGCGTGACCAGGGGGAAGATATGAGGAAATGGGATGGTGTACCTACTTCAATCCTAGCTGCTCGGGTACGTGAACTGAAAGGAAATACAGCAGCAAGAAGAGGGGCTCCTAAGAGAAATGCTGCTCCAGTTTCTATTGGGAAGTACCCCAGAGGCAGTAGAAGAGCTGATGTTATTCTTGACCCTGATGAAGGGACCTCTACCTTTCATTTGGAAGAATTAAGTGGCAGACGCTCCAGCCAGGACTAGAGGGGCCCTGCCTCTGGCCAGGTAGAGGAGAGGGATAACCGGATTTATTGGACTGTGTGGATCTGATGGCCTGGAACATCAGAACCACAGGAATACAAAGCTTTAGTGGACACTGGCACACAATGTACCTTAATGCCATCAGGCTACCAAGGGACAGAACTCACCTGTATCTCTGGAATGACAGGGGGATCCCAACAACTATCTGTACTGGAAGCTGAAGTGAGTCTAACTGGGAATGAGTGGCAAAAGCATCCCATTGTGACTGGCCCAGAGGCTCCGTGTATCCTTGGCATAGACTATCTCAAGAGAGGGTACTTCAAGGATCCAAAAGGATACCGGTGGGCTTTTGGCATAGCTGCTTTGAGCACAGAGAAGATTAGGCAGCTGTCTACCCTGCCTGGCCTTTCAGAAGACCCTTCTGTTGTAGGATTGCTGAAGGTTGAAGAACAACAGGTACCAATTGCTACTACAACAGTGCACCGACGGCAATATCGCACCAACCGAGACTCCCTGATTCCCATCCATGAGTTGGTTCACCGACTGGAGAGTCAGGGAGTAATCAGCAAGACTCGCTCACCCTTTAATAGTCCTATATGGCCAGTACGAAAGTCTAATGGCGAGTGGAGGCTAACAGTGGACTATCGAGGCCTGAATGAAGTCACACCACCACTGAGTGCTGCAGTGTCGGACATGCTAGAACTTCAGTACGAACTAGAGTCAAAGGCAGCCAAGTGGTACGCCACAACTGATATTGCTAATGCATTTTTCTCCATCCCTTTGGCAGCAGCATGCAGGCCGCAGTTTGCTTTCACTTGGAGGGGCATCCAATACACCTGGAATCGGCTGCCCCAGGGGTGGAAACACAGCCCTACCATTTGCCATGGACTGATCCAGTCTGCACTGGAGCAAGGGAGAGCTCCTGAGCACCTTCAGTACATTGACGACATCCTCGTGTGGGGCAACACAGCAGAAGAAGTTTTTGAGAAAGGGAAGAAAATAATCCAAATTCTCCTGAAAGCTGGTTTTGCCATTAAAAAGAGCAAGGTCAAGGGGCCTACACAGGAAATCCAGTTCCTGGGGGTAAAATGGCAGGATGGACGTCGCCATATTCCAATGGATGTGATCAATAAAATAACAGCAATGTCTCCGCCAACTAGCAAAAAGGAAACGCAAGCTTTCCTAGGCCTCGTGGGATTCTGGAGAATGCATGTTCCAGGCTATAGTCAGCTTGTGAGTCCTCTATATCGAGTGACTCGAAAGAGGAACTCTTTTGAGTGGGGCCCCAAGCAACAACAGGCATTTGAACAAATCAAACAAGAAATAGCTCGTGCAGTAGCCCTTGGGCCTGTCCGTACTGGACCAGCTGTGCAAAATATACTGTACACTGCAGCTGGGGAGCATGGGCTCACCTGGAGCCTTTGGCAGAAAACCCCAGAAGAAAGTCGAGGTCGACCTCTGGGCTTCTGGAGTCGGGGCTATCGAGGATCAGAAGCCAATTACACCCCAACTGAAAAAGAAATACTCACAGCATATGAGGGTGTTCGAGCTGCTTCAGAAGTTGTGGGTACAGAGGCACAGCTCCTCTTGGCACCACGGCTACCTGTGTTACACTGGATGTTCAAAGAGAAAATTCCCACTACACACCATGCAACTGATGCTACATGGAGTAAGTGGATAGCGTTAATTACACAGCGGGCTCGAATGGGAAAACCCAATCGCCCAGGAATCCTGGAAGAGATTATGGACTGGCCGGAAGGCAGCGATTTTGGAGTGCCAACAGAAGAGGTAACCCGTGCTGAAGAGGCACCACCATACAATGAGTTGCCAGAAGACAGAAAGCAGTATGCGTTGTTTACTGACGAATCCTGCCGTGTGATAGGGAGCCATCGGAAATGGAAAGCTGCTGTGTGGAATCCCACACGACGAGTTGTGGAAGCCATGGAAGGGGAAGGTGAGTCGAGTCAGTATGCAGAAGTAAAAGCCATACAACTAGCCCTAGATATCGCCGAAAGAGAAAATTGGCCAGTATTGTATCTTTATACTGACTCATGGATGGTGGCAAATGCTTTGTGGGGGTGGCTGCAGCAATGGAAAGAGAACAACTGGCAGCGCAGAGGTAAACCTATCTGGGCTGCTACCCTGTGGCAAGATATTGCCGCCCGGGTAGAAAACCTGGATGTTAAAGTACGTCATGTAGTTGCCCACATGCCCAAGAGTCGCACTACTGAAGAACATCAGAACAACAAAGAAGTGGATCGCCTTCGAAAATTGAAGTGGCTCAGGTGGACCTAGACTGGGAACGTAAGGGTGAGCTGTTTGTAGCTCGATGGGCCCATGAAACATCAGGACATCTGGGGAGGGATGCCACTTACAGATGGGCTCGTGATCGAGGGGTGGATTTGACCATTGAGGCCATCACACAGGTTACCCATGAGTGTGAGACCTGTGCTGCAATCAAGAAAGGTAAAATCTCCCTGGAACAGGGGGAGATGGCTAGAGTTTCAATATGGTGAGGCCTGGCAAATTGACTATATCGGACCACTCCCAAAAACTCGCCAAGGCAAACGGTACATACTCACCATGGTAGAAGCAACTACTGGGTGGCTGGAAACATACCCTGTAAACCATGCCACAGCCCGAAACACTATCTTGGGCCTGGAAAGACAAGTATTGTGGCATCATGGTACACCAGAGAGAATTGAGTCTGACAATGGGAGTCATTTCCGAAACAATCTTGTTACCTCCTGGGCAAAGAGGCATGGCATTGAGTGGGTGTACCACATCCCTTATCACCCACAAGCCTCTGGGAAGGTTGAGAGGTCCAATGGACTGTTAAAGACTATGTTACGAGCATTAGGTAACACAAACGGTACCAGGAGGATGCCACTGACACTAACAGCAAGGGTAATAGTAGTAGTATAAGTGACACAGGTGATGGCAAGGGTGGAATGATAGGGCAGCATTTTCGAGTTCTGGAATGGATTTTCCTACAGATTCAGCCTAAAACGAGTGTTCCATATTCTCCCACGGGTCAAGTGATGGTTGAACGATCACATCAGGTTTTAAAGGAACAATTAGTGAGATTAAAAGAGATCAAGAACATCGATGAGAAATTGTCTGAGGCATTGGCTGTCTTGAATCACTTATGTTTGACTAGGGACCGAGAAGACCCTCCTGCAAGCATTCATTTTCAAATAATAAATATAGCAGCACCAAATGTGTTACCACAAATAAGAATGAATTACCGAGATCCTGCTACAGGAACCTGGAAAGGGCCATACAGGTACAGAAATACAAATAACACCTATGGTTACAATGACACTGCTAGGCAGGGTTTAGGGGCTTATGGCACGGAGACAAGGGGCAACAACTATAGGGTTTGGAACAATTGTACAGCTTTGGCCTTACCTCCTGATGTTTTTCTGATTTGTGGGGATAGGGCCTGGCAAGGTATCCCTGCAAATGCTATCGGAGGTCCATGTTACTTAGATAAACTCATTATATTTGCTCCTAGCTTGTCACAGTTGCGTGAGATCACCAGACATAAATGGGTATTGCTCGCACCGGATTGCAATGATAATGTTGAATTGCTTGGTGTTGCAGCTAGAGCAGCATTGGCAATTTTAGTGCCAGGAGTGGCATCTGTGGCCTCACTTAACAACTTAGAAAAATTGGTGTGCTGGGCCAAGAAGCAAGCCCATGCCACGACAGAGATACTTGAGGAGAGGTTACCAGATCAAAATAGTCTGCGACATGCACTCTTACGGGATCGAGCTGCTATTGACTTCTTGCTTTTGGCTCAAAGGCATGGGTGTGAGGACTTTGAGGGAATGTGCTGTTTAAACCTTTCTGATCATAATGAGTCAATTCACAAATCCATTACTTTCCTGAAAGAGCACATGAGAAAGATTCAATATGATATCAATCCTTTCAGTCAGTGGCTCATAGATTTGTTTGAAACGATGCCTAGATGGTTACTGGGATTAGTCAAAGAGGGATTAAGGATTCTGTTTGTTGTGGTGTCAATCATCATTGCATGTTGTATTGTAATAAATGTAGTTAAAGGGTTGCTTGCAAAGCTGTTACATCGGGCTTGGTTTGCTCAAAAAGAAAAAGGGGGAATTGTTGAGGGATTTTTGAAACAGCAAAGATCCCATGGCTTGCTGCAGCTGAGCAAACCAAGCTACCAGGACGACTATGAGAAGTTCCCATGACAGTGTTCCCACATCGCCCGATCGAGGAATTTAGAAAAATATTGTTGCCAGCAGCAGGCTTCAAGGACAAGGTCTACGTGACTGCTAATCACAAGGGGGTTGTTTTCTTGCAGGTGGGGTTGTTTTCTTGTAGTTGTTTGTCTGAGTGCTTTTGACCAATAATCTTATGTGAGACACTATCCGGCCCTGTTAAGTTCACTATAAAAGTCAGGCTATTCGGGTAACAAAGAGAGAGCATGATCTGACCATACTAGTGTCTGTCATGTTTTCGGCCATTCTCCCTGCAACAATGCACCCACTCAATGACATGTCTCTTGGCCCAGGAAGTGACCAAATTGTTTCGTAAGTGACTCCCATTGTCAGACTCAATTCTTTCTGGTGTACCATGTCGCGACAGCACTTGTCTTTCCAGGCCCAAGATAGCGTTTTGGGCCGTGGCATGTTTTACTGGATATGTTTCCAACCACCGAGTAGTTGCTTCTACCATGGTGAGTATGTAACGTTTACCTTGGTGGGTTTGTGGGAGTGGTCCAATGTAGTCAATCTGCCAGGCCTCACCATATAGAAATGCAAACCACCTCCCCCTATTCCAGGGAGACTTTACCTTCATGGCTCTCTTGATTGCAGCACAGGTCTCACACTCATGGGTAACCTGTGTGATGGCCTCAATGGTCAGGTCCACCCCTCGATCACGAGCCCATCTGTAAGTGGCATCCCTCCCCAGATGTCCTGTTGTTTCATGGGCCCATCGAGCTACAAACAGCTCACCCTTACGTCCTCAGTCCAGGTCCACCTGAGCTACTTCAATTTTAGAAGCTTGATCCACTTCTTCGTTGTTCTGATGTTCTTCGGTGGCACGATTCTTGGGCATATGGGCATCTACATGATGTACCTTTACAGCTAGGTTTTCTACCCGGGCGGCAATATCTTGCCACAGGGTAGCAGCCCAGATAGGTTTACCTCTGCGCTGCCAGTTGTTCTGTTTCCATTGTCGCAGCCACCCCCACAGCGCATTTGCCACCATCCATGAGTCAGTGTATAGATACAGTACTGGCCATTTTCCTCTTTCAGCAATTTCTAGGGCCAGTTGTATAGCTTTCACTTCTGCATTCTGACTTGACTCACCTTCCCCTTCCATTGCCTCCACAACTTGTCTTGTGGGATTCCACACAGCAGCTTTCCACTTCCGATGGCTCCCTATCACACGGCAGGATCCGTCAGTGAACAACACATACTGCTTTCTGTCTTCTGGCAACTCATTGTATGGTGGTGCTTCTTCAGCACGACTTACCTCTTCTGTCGGCACTCCAAAATCGCTGCCCTCCGGCCAGTCCATGATCTCTTCCAGGATTCCCAGGCGGTTGGGTTTCCCCATTCAAGCCCGCTGTGTAATTAACGCTACCCATTTACTCCACGTAGCATCGGTTACATGGTGTGTAGCAGGGATTTTCCCTTTGAACATCCAATATAACACAGGTAGCCGTGGGGCCAAGAGGAGTTGTGCTTCTGTACCAACAACTTCTGAAGCGGCTCGAATCCCCTCATATGCTGTTAATATTTCCTTTTCTGTTGGGGTGTAATTGGCTTCTGATCCTCAATAGCCCCGGCTCCAGAAGCCCAGAGGTCGACCTCGACTTTTTCCTGGGGTCTTCTGCCAGAGGCTCCAGGTGAGCCCATGCTCCCCAGCTGCAGTGTACAGTATATTTTGCACAGCTGGTCCAGTACGGACAGGCCCAAGAGCCACTGCACGAGCTATTTCTTGTTTGAGTTGTTCAAAGGCCTGTTGTTGCTTGGGGCCCCACTCAAAAGAGTTCCTCTTTCGAGTCACTCGATATAGAGGACTCACAAGCTGACTATAGCCTGGAACATGCATTCTCCAGAATCCCACAAGGCCTAGGAAAGCTTGTGGGTTTTTTTTTTGCTAGTTGGCAGAGACATAACCATTATTTTGTTGATCACATCCGTTGGAATGTGACGACGTCCATCCTGCCATTTTACCCCTAAGAACTGGATTTCCTGTGCTGGTCCCTTGACCTTATTCTGTTTATTAGCAAAGCCAGCTTTCAGGAGAATTTGGATTACTTTCTTCCCTTTCTCAAAAACTTCTTCTTCTGTGTTACCCCATACAATGATGTCATCGATGTACTGCAGGTGTTCAGTAGCGTTCCCCTGTTCCACTGTCGTCTGGATCAGTGCATGGAAATGGTAGGGCTGTGTTTCCACCCCTGGGGCAGTTGATTCCAAGTATACTGAATGCCCTCCAAGTGAAAGCAAACTGTGGCCTGCATGCTGCTGCCAGAGGGATGGAGAAAAATGCATTAGCGATATCGATTGTAGCAGACCACTTGGCTGCCTTTGACTCTAGTTCGTACTGAAGTTCTAGCATGTCTGGCACTGCAGCACTCAGTGGTGGCATGACTTCATTCGGGCCCTGATAGTCCACCATTAGCCTCCACTTGCCATTAGACTTTCGCACTGGCCATATAGGACTGTTAAAAGGTGAATGAGTCTTGCCGATCACTCCTTGGCTCTCCAGATGATGAACTAACTCATGGATAGGAGTCAGGGAGTCTCGGTGCGATATTGCCGCCGGTGCACAGGTGTAATTGGCACTTGCTGTTCTTCAATCCTCAGCAATCCTACAGCAGAAGGGTCTTGTGAGAGACCAGGCAGGGTAGACAGCTGCTTAATCTTCTCTGTGCTCAAGGCAGCTATGCCAAAAGCCCATCGGTACCCTTTTGTATCCTTGAAGTACCCTTTCTTGAGGTAGTCTGTGCCAAGGATGCACGGAGCCTCTGGGCCAGTCACGATGGGGTGCTTTTGCCACTCATTCCCAGTTAGACTCACTTCAGCTTCCAATACAGTTAACTCTTGGGATCCCCCCGTCACTCCAGAGATAGAGATGAGTTCTGCCCTTTGGTGGTCTGATGGCATTAGGGTACACTGTGCACCTGTGTCCACTAAAGCTTTATAGTTCTGCGGTTCCGGTGTGCCAGGCCATCGAATCCACCCAGTCCAATAAATCCGGTTGTCCCTCTCCTCTACCTGGCCAGAGGCAGGGCCCCACTAGTCCTGGTTGTAGTATCTATCAATTAATTCTTCCAAATGTGAAGCAGAGGTCTCTTCGTCAGGGTCAGGAGTAATACTAGCCCTTCTACTGCCTCTGGGGGACTGCCCAACAGAAACTGGGGCAGCAATCCTCCTAGGGACCCCTTTTGTTGCTGCTGTGTCTTTCCGCAGCTCACGTACCCGAGCAGCTAGGGCCGAGGTCGGTTCACCGTCCCACTTCCTCATATCTTCCCCATGGTCACGTAAATAAAACCACAAGGTACCCCGCGGTGTGCGTCCCGGATTCTCCCTTGCTTGAGCTGGAGAATGCTGGCGCTTGATGGCCGAAAGATTCTTCCATCTAGATGAGGAGGAAGCTATGTGTTCTTTTAACCGTTGGGACAGTCTTTCCACAGCTGAAATGCAGTCCCGTACTGGGGCAGAGAGATTTTCTTCATATTTATGAAGTTGGTTGGACACGTTATCCACAGTTGGCCCCATCCCCTCCTCCTAATCCATTGCTTCCAGTGTGCTGGCATGTGATGAGGGTGCAGCCCGTACAAACTTCCGCCACATGGATGTTGTGCGTTGGATTTCATCAGGGTCTTCATCAGGTGTCTGGACATTGTTCAAATCACTATAAAGCATCTCCAGCACAGCTAATTCCCGCAGGTGCTGGAGACCCTTATCCATAGTGGTCCACTTGCCTACTTGGTATACAATATCTTCCTTGTGGGGATACCTTTCTTTCACAGCTGTTAGGAGTCACCTCCAGAGGATGAGAACTTGTGCCTCTCTCCCAATTACTCTATCAATCAGCCTTTCTCTAGAGAGGGATCCCAGCTGCTTGGCTTCATTGCCTTCTAGCTGTTGGCTATTGGCCCCAGTGTCCCAGCATCGAAGCAGCCAGGTGAGGATGTGCTCACCTGGATGACGACTGAAATCCTTTCATATTTCTCGCAGCTCACTCAAGGACAGAGATCGAGTAGTTTCTGATTCATCTATGATTTCAGTCTCTTCTCCCTGATGTTGCCGTGATGACGCTGCTTTAGAGCTGCCTGCCTTTTCCTCTTCTCCCTCATCCTTAGGAGGAGCTTCTTCCCTTACTAAATGACTTGATTTCCGTTTCCATTGTTTTGTCTTTACTATTGGGGCGACTGATACCATAGATGGTTGGTCCTCTGGGGTGGTCACAGTGTGTGCTATCTCATCATCGAATTCAGGAATTTCCCTATCCCCTTGAGGGTGCTGGGCAATGTTAATTGACATTTGATAGGCGTAAGCCAGACCCCAGCAGAGTGCAGAAAGCTGGTGGAGTTCTCTAGTATTGCCAGGGTCAGGGCATATGTCTTTACAGAATCACAGAATCAGAAAATTTCTAGGTTGGAAGAGACCTCAAGATCATCGAGTCCAACCTCTACCTAACGCTAACAATCCCCACTAAACCATATCCCCAAGCTCCACGTCTAAACGTCTTTTAAAGACCTCCAGGGGATGGTGACTCCACCACCTCCCTGGGCGGCCCATTCCAGTGTCTAACAACCCTCTCGGTAAAGAAGTTCTTCCTAACATCTAACCTAAAACTCCCCTGGCGCAACTTAAGCTCATTCCCCCTCGTCCTGTCACCAGGCATGTGGGAGAACAGGCCAACCCCCACCTCACTACAGCCTCCTTTAAGGTATCAGTAGAGAGCGATAAGGTCACCCCTGAGCCTCCTCTTCTCCAGGCTGAACAAGCCCAGCTCCCTCAGCCGCTCCTCGTAGGACTTGTTCTCCAGGCCGCTCACCAGCTTCGTCGCCCTTCTCTGGACTCACTCAAGCACCTCGATGTCCTTCTTGTAGCGAGGGGCCCAAAACTGAACACAGTACTCGAGGTGCAGCCTCACCAGAGCCGAGTACAGGGGGGCAATCACCTCCCTAGCCCTGCTGGTCACACTGTTCCTGATACAAGCCAGGATGCTGTTGGCCTTCTTGGCCACCTGAGCACACTGCTGGCTCATATTCAGCCGACTATCCACCATCACTCCCCGGTCCTTCTCCGCCTGGCAGCTCTCCAACCACTCATCTCCCAGCCTGTAGCTCTGCTTGGGGTTATTGCGCCCCAGGTGCAGGACCTGGCACTTGGCCTTGTTGAACTTCATGCAGTTGACCTCAGCCCATCGGTGCAGCCTATCCAGATCCTCCTGCAGAGCCTTCCTACCCTCAAGCAGATCGACACACGCGCATAGCTTGGTGTCATCTGCAAACTTACTGAGGGTGCACTCAATGCCCTCGTCCAGATCATCGATGAAGATATTAAAGAGGACCAGCCCCAGCACCGAGCCCTGGGGGAGGCCACTAGTGACTGGCCTCCAACTAGACTTGGCTCCATTCACCACGACTCTTTGGGCCCGGCTATCCAGCCAGTTTCTAACCCAACGAAGCGTGCGCCAGTCCAAGCCAAGAGCAGCCAGTTTCTTGAGGAGAATGCTGTGGGAGATGGTGTCAAAAGCCTTGCTGAAGTCAAGGTAGACCACATCCACAGCCTTTCCCTCATCCACCCAGCGCGTCACTTTGTCATAGAAGGAGATCAGGTGCGTCAAGCAGGACCTGCCTTTCATAAACCCATGCTGACTGGGCCTGATCACCTGCTTGCCCTGCAAGTGCTGCGTGATGACTCTCAAGAGAATCTGCTCCATGAGCTTCCCTGGCACTGAGGTCAAACTGACAGGCCTGTAGTTTCCCGGGTCTGCCCTCCAGCCCTTCTTGTAGATGGGCATCACGTTTGCTAGCCGCCAGTCAACTGGGACCTCCCCCGATAGCCAGGACTGCTGATAAATGATGGATAGTGGCTTGGCCAGCTCCTCTGCCAGTTCTCTCAGTACCCTTGGGTGGATCCCATCTGGCCCCATCGACTTTCAAACATTCTACCACTTTTCTTGGATTTTACACTTGTTCAGGGGTGAAGTTAAGAACCATCGGAGGAGAAAACCGTAACAGGTACCTGCCCAAATCCCCCCACACACCTTGCCCCCCACAACTACTTTGTCTCAGGACAGGTCCTTGGATAATATTCTTAATAAATTGTTTTACCTTAGGGAGGAAGACAAACACTAGAACTAGTAATAGGAGGATAATATCTGACCAAGGGTATCCAAAATACTCAAAGGCTGCTGTAATTAGCCCACAGGAAGAAAAGAAGAAGGCACCACCCCCGATATTATTCACAGATTGGCTGCTAGGGGAAAAAAATAAGGTGCTGTAATTCTTAATATTTCCAAAAAGATAATCTCCATATATCTTTTAGTATCAAATTCCGGCACACGTGTTACATCCATTTGCCATACCTCAAGTGCCTTAACACCCCGTGGATTAATACCCAAACCTAACCCTGGTCCATGATAACTACAGGAAGGGTACACTCTTACTATTCCTTTTGCCTCTGTCCAAGTAAATCCAAGCATTCTCCAAAGACCCTTTGCATTCTGATAGAACATTTCGTGCGACACTCGCGCATGTGCAAAAACACTCTCAGGCCTCTCTGTGACTATACTCACCAACTTGTCTGCTTGTGAATTACCTTCTGCTAACCCAATCGAGAACTGATGACTACATATATGGATAACACAGTAAGGTGCAGTTCTCCCCTGAATGGCATCTCGCAGCTGCAGAAATAATGACAACAATCTGTCCCTCTTAGTTTGCCGTATCAAGGCATCCTCTATCCGTTTTACCACGTTGACAACATACAGAGAGCCTGGGGCGATATTAATCGGCTCATGCATCCAGCACTGACAAGTCCAAACAACTGCAGACAATGCAAGTGTTTGTAATGAATCCCCTGTCTCCTCTGGAATTATGTATTTCTCCCAATTTCCGTTCTCGTACCACACACACACAGCCTTCCTACTTGCCGCACCTGCATCAGTGTATACAGTGCGACCCACCACTGGTCAGGACGAAAGCCGTGGTACTACCTGCCATTTATATGATCTTATAACTTCCAGAGAGGCCTCTTTGGAGTTCGGGAGTGTACCAATCCCGGGTAATCTAACACAGCTTCTTGTAGTGGTATGGATTGCTGTAAACACCATTCCAAATGATCCTGAGTAGATCCTGGCAGACTAATATCTCCTGGTTCCTGCCCGCTGATCTCAATACTCCAAGAGCAACCCTCACGTACTAACTCTGCAATAGCTTCTGCCCGTGTCTGAACACTCGTTTTTGGCTGAATCGGTAGGAAAATCCATTCCAGAACTCGAAAATGCTGCCCTATCATTCCACCCTTGCCATAACCTGTTTCACTTATGCTATTCCTATTACCTTTGCTGTTAATGTCAGTGGCATCCTCCTGGTATCGTTTCTGTCTTTGTCACTCCGTACTCTCCCCCTTTTCTTTTTGCCACTGACCAATCACCGCAAATGGATGAGACATATGATTGCTAATTAGGAAAGAGAGTGCAACGTCTGCTATACGTCTGCAAGCAGTGCCAGTTGCAACCTTAGAAGTTATTTGTGAAAGAGCCTGTCGGTGGTCATTTGGTAGTGTAATCTGTGGATCTACACTCCTGCCCTGCAATAAAGGTAGTAATAGAGCTAACTCGTCTTTAGTAATCCGTACAATGTGGCAACCCCACTGAATATTATCCAGGAACATTTGTACATCTCTCAAATTGTGTAACACTGTAGTTATATCACCTTTCTGTGGACGAATAGTAGAGTCTGATATTTTCCATTCCAAGTATAGCCATAGCTGTTTCTGCTGAACCTTCTCTGGGGCTATCTTCAACCCTTTTGCTTCCAAAGTATCCTGAATAAACTTTAAATCTGAATCCTGGAAGCATTCTGGCCTACCAAACTGAATGTCATCCATATAATGGTAAATAATTATGTCACACCACGCTGTCCGAATTGGTTGTAAAGCACAGGCCACATATAATTGACATAATGTAGGGGAATTCCTCATCCCCTGCGGAAGCACTAGCCATTCATAGCGCTTTGCCAGGGCCTGTTTGTTAATGGAGGGTACCGTAAAAGCAAATCTCTGACAGTCCTGTGCCACCACATCTGGTTGCCTGGACTGATCAGCTCTCTGTACCCTTTCCAACATGTCCTCTACTTGTGCGGTTCTCGGCAGTGTAACTAAGATGTTTTGAGGTTTTGGGTTTGCATCATCAAATGCAAGCATTTTAAAAACACTGCTTCTAGACTCTGCTGTTAGGTCAGGATGATCAGGAATTGCTGCCCACAACCGATCGATAAATTTAGCATATGGTTCCCCAGGGGCCTGTTCTACAGATGCAAATGGAGGTGCTTTCTTTTCCCCTGGGAGACTAAGAAGAGCCCTCAGTGCGAGCTGTGCAGCTGTTTGACGAATAATCGCAGGGAACTGCAACTGAATCTGGATATTGAGATAAGGACCCGTCCCCGTTAATGTCTGCAGTAATCCCATACAGAGGGTCCCCCGGTTGATGTAGTTGACCCGCTTCCCCCTGTGGTAACTGCAACCATTCCCCTTCAAACAATAACAATGGGGAAGGAGTTAACAATAAGTGCGCCAAGTTTCAACAGTCAAGTGGACACATCGGTTTTGCCTGAAAAATCCATTGAATTATTTGTCGAGCACCTGGGACTGTAAACCATAGGCCGTAACTGTTTTTCAAGCTTGTTATAAAAGCTTGCAATCCTGCGGCTGCCACAACCCAGTGCATTGCACAGGGTCGATAATAATAGGGCAGGCCAAGGATGTAGCATGCCAATGCCCTTCTATGATGGCATCACATATGCTGTTGGAGCACCTGTCCCTCCTTGGTGCCGATGGTGGTGTAACGATGGATAATGAGGGAGTCGGCTCCGGTGGGGCAGACAAGAGAGGAAGCTCCTCCGAATCCATAATTTTTAAGTTCTCCAGTTTCTCTAGCAGTTCTTGGAACAACTCCTCCAGTGAAGGTTGATTTTCGCAAGCTGCTGCTGCACCTCTCATTGGCGAAGCATCCCGAGTGGATTTATTGCTGCCTGGCAGCGGCACAGATGCTGGCAGCACAGCTTTATCAAGATTTTCCGACGTGGGGGGTGGGGAGGGCAGCCCCCACTCCCCATCAGCACTCTGCTCCAGGATCGTGCCAGCCGTGTTCTTGGGGTCTCAGGTTTTGTACTCAGCGTTCTGTCAGTCCCAGACGGTACTGACAAAGCTTGCGCCATTGCCATAGCCAGCTGCTGTTCGGTTTTCATACCACACAGCACATTAATCATTGTGTGCCATGTCCCACTTACATCGTTATCTAGCTTTCCACTTGAGATGGCTTTATCCCATAAGTGATCTCCTACATGCCGCCACACATCTAGGCTAAATATTAGAGGGATTTCCTTCAGAAATCCCTCCTTCTGAGCCCAGTGCACCAAGGATTTGATCTTTTTTTTACATTACAAGATACACCTGTCTTAGAGAGAATACTAGAGAGAAGCTGGATAGCTGCTTCCTCCTCCGTGGTTATGTCAGACGAGCCGCAGGGTCGTGATCTCCACCCCTCTGCTATGTGCCAACTCTCCACACGGTGGCGGTCGTCTGCCCTTTCCACGGACGCCTCTGATCTCCCATAGCAATTCAACCGTGGATATCCTGCGTTTCACTGCAATATGTCACTTTTCTGCGTCTCACCTCGATTCCTCTGTTCCCGCATCTCACCGCGATCTCTGTATCTATCTCCGCATCTCACCGCAATTTCTGTATCTGTCCATATGTCTCACCATGATCTCTCTATCTATCTCCGCGTCTTACCATGATCCCTCTGTTCGGGCTTTTACTCGGAGTCTCTCAGCGTCTCTCAGGTGTCTCAGCATCTCTCAGCGTCTGCGGGTCTCAGCCTGTTCGGGCGCCATATGTTGCAGGAAGAACGGCCGAATACACAACAGACACTAGTATGGTCAAAAGCACTCAAACAACTGCAAGAAAACAACCCCACCTGCAAGAAAACAACCCCCTTGTGATTAGCAGTCACGTAGATCCCGTCCCTGAAGCCAGCTGCTGGCAACAATATTTTTTTAAATTCCTCGATCGGGTGATGTGGGAACACTGTCATGGGAACTTCTCAAAGTCATCCTAGTAGCTTGGTTTGCTCAGCTGCAGCAAGTCATGTCCTCCTTTCTGTTTCAAAAATCCCTCAACAGTTTAATGCCCTCTGTCTCTAAGGCAGCTATGCCAAAAGCCCATCAGAACCCTTTTGGGTCCTTGAAATATCCTCTTCTAAGATAGTCTATGCCAAGAATACACGGAGCATCTGGGCCAGTCACAATATGGTGCTTTTCCCACTCATTCCCAGTCAGACTCACTTCAGCCTCCAATACAGTTAACTGCTGAGATCCCCCTGTCACTCCATAAATACAGATGGGCTCTGGCCCTTTATAGCTCGATGGCATTACAGTACATTGTGCACTGGTGTCTACTAAAGCCTTATACTTCTGTGCATCTGACGTGCCAGGCCATCGAATCCACTCAGTCCAATAAACTTGATTGTCCCTTTCCTCCCCCTGGCTGGAGGCAGGGCCCCCCTAATCCTGGTCAGAATCTTCTTCGTTTCTGTGTTTGAAGGACTGTCTGCTGGAAGTTGGAGCAGCAAACTTTTCAGAGATTCCCTTTTTCCCGATTGTTTCCTTTTGCAACTCACGTACCTGTGCCTCTAGGGTCGCGGTAGATTTTCCATCCCATTTTCTCATGTCCTCTCCATGGTCTCGTAAGTAAAACCACAGGGTGGCACGGGGTGAGTACCCACCATATCGTCTTCCTTGTGTGGATGAACGCCTACCCCTGATAGCTGAGACACTGCTTTGTACAGGTGGGGAGGAGAATAATCTCTCTTCAAGTTGGTGGAACTTTTCAGAAAGTTTCTCCCAAGTGTTCTCTTTTAGTTGGTTGTCGTGGTTTAACCTGGCCGGCAGCTAAACACCACGCAGCCGTTTGCTCACCCTCTCCACTCCCTCTCTGGGACGGGGGAGAGAAATGGAAAGTGAAGCCTGTGAGTTGAGATAAAGACAGTTTAATAAGACAAAATAATAATAATAATAATAATAATAATAATAATAACAATAACAATAACAATAACAATAATACAATGATGATAATAGTACTACTACTAATAATGTGTACAAACAAGTGATGCACAATGCAATTGCTCACCACCCGCTGACCGATGCCCAGCCTAACCCCGAGCAGTCCGGCCCCCCACCCCTGGCTAGCCACCCCTATATATTGTTCAGCATGATGTCAGATGGTATGGAATACCCCTTTGGCTAGTTTGGGTCAGCTGTCCTGGGTCTGTCCCCTCCCAGCTCCTGCTGCACCCCCAGCCTGCCTGTTGGCAGGACAGAGCAAGAAGCTGAAACGTCTTTGGCTTGGTGTAAGCACTGCTCTGCAACAATTAAAACAT
Source organism: Netta rufina (assembly GCF_964035555.1). Taxonomy (NCBI): domain Eukaryota; kingdom Metazoa; phylum Chordata; class Aves; order Anseriformes; family Anatidae; genus Netta; species Netta rufina. Next base: position 9,628,265 of record NC_140139.1, read on the forward strand.
CGGGGTGTTATCAGCACTCTTCTCATCCTAAGCCAAAACATAGCATTCTACCAGCTACTAGGAGGAAAATTAACTCTAACTGAAACCAGGACATTGGTGGACACTGGTTTGTTCGGGTGGGGAGGAAGGTAAATTCTCTTCAAGTTGGTGGACCTTGTCATAAAGTTTCTCCACAGCCGATACTCAGGCCTGTAAGGAAGAGGAGAGACTTTCTTCACACTGCCAGAGTTGTTTAGCCACTTCATCCCCTGTGGCTTCCTCCTCCTCTTTCCAGGCCATTACTGCCAATGAGCTGGCATACGATGATGGTGCACTCTGTACAAACTTCCGCCACATGGGTTGTGTACACCTGACTTCATCTGAATCGGTGGATGTTTGCCCGAGGTCTGGGTCCTCATAAATCACCTCCTGTATGGCTAATTCCCTCAGGTACTGGATTCCCTTTTCCATAGGGAGAAGGGAATCCAGTACCTTTTGTCTTTAAAAGACGTTTAGATGTAGAGCTTAGGGATATGGCTAAGTGGAGACTGTTAGTGTTAGGTCAGAGGTTGGACTCGATGATCTTGAGGTCTCTTCCAACCTAGAAATTCTGTGTGTGATAGTTATCCACTTGCCTGGTAGACATACAAGTTCTTCCTTGAAGGGATACCTTTCCCTCACAGCTGACAGGAGACGCCTCCAGAGGCTGTGAGATTGTGCTCCATCTGCAATTGCTGCTCTGCTGCTGTCCCAGCACAAGACAAGCTGCTCACCTATTCAGTGACCAAAATCTTTTCGCACATCTCGTAGCTCACACTCGTATAGGTTTCGGGTAGTTATTGTTGATTTTTCGGCATCCTCATCTTTCTCCACCTGAATCCCTGATGGGCCCAGCATCGTCGTCTCTATACCTAGATTTGGCAGAAGACCCTCTGTGTTCTAAACGACCTCAGTCTCTATACCATTTTTTCACCTTCTCTAGAGGGGCAACTTGCACTGCTACAGCTCGTTTCTCTGACCCCGTTACAGGGTCTTCCACAGGGGTTGGAATACCCACTGCAGGGACAACTTGCACTTCTACAGCTCGTTTCTCTGACCCAGCCACAGGGTCTTCCACAGGGGTTGGAATACCCTCTGCAGGGACAACTTGCACTGCTACAGCTCGTTTCTATGACCCAGACACAGGAGCTGGAGCTGGAGCTGGAGCTGGAACTGGAGCGGCTGCAGAGTCCATCGAAGGGGTTGGAGTGGCTGTTGGGTCTGTCACAGGACTTGGAGTGGCCACAGGGTCTGTCACTAAGTTGATAGCAGTATCAATGGCAGCTCAATAGGCATGAGCCAGGCCCCAGCATGTTACAATGATTTGTGTTACTTTGGAACTGCCAGAATCATGACACCTTTTTTCAAGCATTCTACCAGTTTTTTTAGGATTTTGCAGTTGTTCAGGGGTGAATTTCCAAAACACTGGAGGTGCCCACTACTCTAGAAACCTGCCCATATCCTCCCACACTCCCTGCCACTCACAACTATCCTGCCTCTGGGCAGATTTCTGGATGAGATTCCCAAGTAGTTGTTTAACTTTAAGCAAAACCTGAAGCACATTCAAGAGACATAACAATAAGACCATGCTGGTCTGAGTATCCCAAGGATATTCAATATCTTGGAGAACTATTGCAACAAGCTCGGAGGATAAGAGGGTGGTGAAGGAGAAAGGGAGAGTGAACAAGGAGGAAAAAATATCTTCCCCTTTCCCCTCCACATACTGGCTCCCTGATGAAAAAAGGCAATAGGTGTAATTGCTAATAGTTTCCAGGATACGGTTTCCAAAGTATAGAGTCGACGACAGTGCTGAGTACAAATACCAAGTTAGAGTCATGACCAGATATTTCATCGTCTCATAAGCCACTGTTACAACACACAGTACCATAATGATCTTAAACCAGGGCCTGGAGAGGATAAACAACATGGCAGAGAGCACATACGGAAAGTAACATGCTTTAATACTCAATTTGGAAAACAGGCGCAGCAGATTTGAGATTAAAGCAATCAGCACTATGACGTGCAACTATTAAGCAGGTCTAATACTTATACCAATTTTAGTTTAACACACTCTGGTCAGATCTGTCATTATCTCAACCCTTCAAGCCCCACGTTGGGCACCAAAAAGGACTGTTGTGGTTTAATCCGGCTGGCAGCTAAACACCACACAGCCGTTTGCTCACCCTCCCCCCTCCCTCTCTGGGATGGGGGAAAGAAATGGGAAAGTGAAGCCCGTGAGTTGAGATAAAAACAGTTTATTAAGACAGGAAAAAAATAATAACAATAATAATAATAACAATAATGATGATAATAGTACTACATCAGACTCAGAGACTTCCTCCCACTCTTCAAGTTGCTGGATGATGTTAAACAGTGTTTGATAGGAGTAAGCCAGGACCCAGCACAATGCTGCAAGCTGTCGTTCTCTGGCATTGTCAGGGTCATGACATATGACTCTCAAACATTCAACCAGGTTTTTAGGATTTTGCACTTGCTCAGGGGTGAAGTTCAAAACTATTGGAGGAGACACCTGTGACAGGTACCTGCCTATATCCTCCCACACACCTTGCCACCCGCCACAAGACTGTTTCGGGACAGATTCCCAAGTAAGCTTTCTAAACAATCGACTAATCTTAGAGAGAAGAGGAAACCCGTTATTCAGAATTAGAAATAGCAATACATGGGTTACAGATGGATCTTCAAAATACTCAAAAACTGTTGTAATTAGCCCACTGTGAAAGAAGGAAGAGGTACCATTCCTGATATTATTCATAAACTGACATCCAGATGAGGAAAGGAAGGCAGTGTAGTTCTGAATATTCTCTAAAAGATAGTTTCCATGAGACCCAAATGATAACAGTGCAGAGCCTGAATGCCAGATTAAACTCAAGGTCAGTGCTTGGCAGCACAGAGAATTCAAAAATACGAACACAGATTGTAGCACATTCTCGGATCGGATATAGAGGAGAAAGGAGAACATGACACGGATTGCATGACATATGATCAAACAAGCCAATATTAACAGGACACTGAACATGGTGACTAGCAAGTAAGTGTGTTAGTTGTAAGAGTTTTAATCAATCCTATTGTTATTTCAACCCTTCGAGCCCCACGTTGGGTGCCAAAAAGGACTGTGGTGGTTTACTGTGCTAGGCAGCTAAACACCACAACTGCTCTCTCACTCCCCCTCCTTAGATGAGGAGGGGAAGAAGTAAAGCAAAGAACAACTCACGGGTTGAGATAAGGATAATTTAATTAAAGGGAAAAAAATAAATATTAAGGAAAGATTATTATTAACTAAACAATTTAACTAAAGGGAAAAAAAAAAGGGAAAGGGGAAAAGAGAGGGGGAAAGGAAAAAAAAAAAAACAAAACACAAAACAAAACAAGTAAAGGCAATGTGGAAGTGCAGAGGAAAGAAATTAATCTCTACTTCCCACATATGAGTGCTTGACCACGTCCTAGAAGCAGGGCCTCAACGCACATAGCCGGTGTTCGAGAGGAGGACCGACATTTTCACAACGAGAGCCCACCCCTCCCCTCTTCTTCCTGTTTCCACCTTTTATTGCTGAGTGTGACATCATATGGTATGGAATATCCCTTTGGTCAGTTTAGGTCAGCTGCCCTGGTGATGTTTCTCTTCTCACTTTTTTGCCCACCCCCTAGGAGGGTTAGAGAGCGTCCTGATGCAGTGCCAGCACTGCTCAGCAGCAGACACAACACTGGTGTGATACCACTGCTGTTCTAGCTACAAGCTGCAGAGCACAGCACTGTATGGGCTGCTGCAGGGAAAGATAACATCCCAGCTAGACCCAGTACAAGGACCGGCCATTCATTTCATTTTCTCCTTGCATCTTGCATTCTCATGATCAGCCTCTTTAATTCTCTCACGGGGTTTGTCATATGCCTTCAAACTCACATGCCCCTCGAGAGCAGAGGTGTAACCAGCCCTTGATGTAGGTCAAGGAGAGAGGAAGATCACTTAGGATTTCAGAGTTAGTGCTCTGTGGACAGGACAGACACTGCCTGACCAGCAAGCGCAGCAATGACCAGCAAGAATTGGCAATAAAGAGAGATTAAAAACTTGTCTGGCAGCAGCACTGTGGGGGCACCCACTTTCTATGTTTTCATCCATCCCCGTTGCCTCCAAAGGTACTTGGTCTTGTTTTAGGTGGGTCTGGGCTTGGGGTGTGGGGTCCTAGGGATGCATAGTGTTATCCTCTGATTGCCTCTGCAAATGGCCTGTACGGATCATAGCACTGACTAGGGAAATGTAATGACAGCACAGTGAGTTCAAAATGTAGCAGTAAATATAGTTGTTAGGGAAAACAAAAAATATCCCAGCCCATCATCCTGAATGCCTCTTCATGTCATGGGAGGGATGCAGACAGAATCCAAACATCATAAGCATTTCTGGGTTCCAGTTGGAAACTGCCTGGAGTTCAGGACAGGCCAAAACAAACACGCAAGACCATCTTTCTTTACACAGCAGGACTGCGTTTTCTCCTTATTTCCCCTCCTTTATTTATTTATTTATTTCATTTTGAAGGGTCACCCCTCAAAATAGGGGATAGGCTGAGATTTCCTTGCTGCTGGCTTGGGCTGCCTTCCTACCTGGTGGCACAGAGCACCCTTGATCCTGCGCTCTCTCCCGGCTGAGAGCTGAATCCTGATTATTTTTGAGTGCTGTCAGTTTGTAATGCTATATTTAAGGGTCATTTGCCAATTCCATTATAAGCCTCATTTACAACTCAGCTGTTTTAAATCAAATCAGACTGTAAGATGACGGATGCACGTCATCAGTTGGGATGTAGGACTTGCCTTGCTTAGGGGCTCAGTCCTGCACCCCCCTGCTTGCTTGCAGAAGAATCAGCTGAACAATTAATCCTATTGACTCTATTGATTTTTTTTTTTTTTTCTCATGTGTTTGAGCTGAAACATCTAACCAGTAGATATTTTTCTTTTGCTTCTTCCAGGTGAAATCTTGTTGATTTTTTTTTCTGCTGGCCTTCCCAAGCTCTGGCTGTATTTGCTGAGCTGGGCATGGGTGGGCCCCACTGAATCGCATGGATTACTCAGGTGGGTGAGGCTTTGCAGGATCAGGGCTGATCTGACAATTTGGCTGCTTTTCAGCTTTCTAGCAGGTTGGTAGAGACACCAAGGGCTTTGCTCGCAGAAGGACTGTTGTCGTTTAACCCAGCCGGCAGCTAAACACCACACAGCTGTTCGCTCACCCTCCCCCCTCCCTCTCTGGGATGGGGGAGAGAAATGGGAAAGTGAAGCCCGTGAGTTGAGATAAAAACAGTTTATTAAGACAGGAAAAAAATAATAACAATAATAATAACAACAATAATAATGATAATAGTACTACTAATAATAATGTGTACAAAACAAGTGATGCACAATGCAATTGCTCACCACCCGCTGACCGATGCCCAGCCTAACCCCGAGCAGTCCGGCCCCCCACCCCTGGCTAGCCACCCCTATATATTGTTCAGCATGATGTCAGATGGTATGGAATACCCCTTTGGCCAGTTTGGGTCAGCTGTCCTGGGTCTGTCCCCTCCCAGCTCCTGCTGCACCCCCAGCCTGCCTGTTGGCAGGACAGAGCAAGAAGCTGAAACGTCTTTGGCTTGGTGTAAGCACTGCTCTGCAACAATTAAAACATCGTCGTGTTATCAGCACTCTTCTCATCCTAAGCTAAAACATAGCTTTCTACTAGCTACTAGGAAGAAAATTAACTCTTTCCTAACTGAAACCAAGACAAGGAGTTGAGATGCAAATGAGATCTGAATCTGACCCCTGATCTTTAGTTAAATTGCTCCATAACCTTGAGAAGTGGATTAAATTGTCCCCCGAACGTAGGGAGTTGCCTTTGGATATTCAGTGCTGGGGCCACACACTAAGGTTATGCTCATATATTACCTGTGGTCTTCAGAGAGCTCAATTAGTTGGTTGGTTTACATACAAGAAGTCTGGATGAAATTGTCATCTCCTCTCCCCAGCTGTCCTCTGTTGCAAACTGCCAGTTGTTCCTCTAGACACATCCAGCTCAGGGGTTAGAGATCTATGTACCTTGGTGGGGTTTCAGCGTGGTCAGGAAGAGTGATTCAGAGAAGTGTGGCTTTGCAGAAAAATGATGCTTCTCCCTAGGTCAGGGAAGGAGAAGGAGATGTGGTATTTGCCCTTCAGACTAACGCTCAGCTGTGATGGAGCTGGGACTGTATGTGGCTCTGAGGAAACACTCATAAGGGCAGGAACTGGGTGGATTTGGTCCAAATGATGTTCTCTTCTCTCTGCTTTGGGCTTTTGCATTGTCTTTGCAGGCATGCTGTTTTGGAAAAGTGACAGTAGGACTCAGTGGTTGGTTTGGGAGCCTGACATCTGCCCCTACCTGCCTGGTTGTGCAGGGGATTGAGCCAGCTCCCAGCCAGGGCACTATGCCACTCCTTGACCAGAGACAGAAATAACCCCAAAGGTAGGACTACATTAACAAAGCCATTGTGCTAAATGTTTCAGTTAGAGGCAGTGCTGTAGCTGTCAAATTGACCAAAGTTGTCCTGTCATCTCCTCGTGCTCCTTGGTTCGTGGCATGCCACTGGCATCTCTTACAGGGTCGGGCACGTAAGGCTGAAAGCTCTCTGAAGGCAGGGACTGAATTTTTGCCCTGTATTGGGGCAGCGTGGTCTGAGGCCAGGCCTCTCCTTCTGCTCATGGTACAGATAACAGGGCAGTGCTGCTGGGGGGCCATGTCCCTGCAGGCTACAGAGGCACCTTGCATGAACATGTCTTGCAAAGTCATTTCTGCTTTGAGCTGCATGTCCACATGGGAGCCATTCTGGACCAGCCCTAGCAGGAGAGCTTGTGTCCTTAGAGCTCAAGGACTTAAATGGCAAATAAAAACGAATGAGAACTAAGCAGACATTTTTGGAGGAAAATCCTCCAACACGAGGTGAAGCTGTGCTAATGCTCCTAAAAAACGGTGGGAGCCTAAAGCCAATGCTGTGTAAGCCGTGGAGGGTGAGAGGTGAGGCTGATCTTGCATGACGGGGCTTGGCCCAAAGCTATCTGGGTTTTATAGACGTGGGTGCCAGGGCTGAAGTCATGCACTGGGGTGTTGCCCTTGTGTAAGGTGCAATGAGGCCGCCGTGACAGTGATGCTCTGGATGGGATGGCCTCATGGTGCATCCAACAGTGGGCACATCTCTGGCCACGCACCAGAAAGGGGATTCCTCCTGCAGGGATGAAGCTGGGAGATGGGCTGCTGGATGGAGCAGGGGGTGGAGCAGGACCGCTGCAAATACCTCACACCCCAGCATTTCTGGAGCCTGCCCATACCTGCTCCAAAGCCAATATTAAGCCTGCTCAAACACTGCACTGCCTTCTCCTAGCTTTGTTTTCTGTACCCCACACCCAGCACCAGAACAGCGATAACCCTCCCTCCACCCTGCTGGGTGACTCAGGTGGGTGGCCGTGAGCAGGCACTGTGGTGCGCACATCTGCTTCTCATTTAGTGCACTCCAACCCTTTTCATTTTACTCCCCAAGACCTTCCTTTAGCATCTCTGGATGGAGAGAAAAGGGGGAGTGGGGCTGAGGCTTCCCCATCCTTCACCCCCTGCTTGTCTGGGACAGCCGGCTTGAAGACTCCCGGCTTTTCTGGGTCATATTTTGGAGCCCCAGCAGGCTGGTGACAGCCGTGCCGGGAGCCGTGTCCAAGTCCCTCACAATCTTGTCCACTCTGGAGAGACGGGAGCCAAGCCAGTTTTCCATGGTTAAGCTGGGCACATTTTCCGTCGTGTTTTTTGTCAGGAAGCAAACCCACCCAGTGCATGTGCTGCTCAATAGAAGCCTTTTTTTTAATTCATTTTTCCTCTCTCTGTCTGCGGAAAGAAGTGGGGTGAGGGGGAGCGGAGGGGCTGCCTTTTCTCCCAGGAGCCCAGGAGGGTGAGCCCAGGAGATCTCAGAATGGGAGGAAATGGCTTTTTGCTATTTTTAAGGCCATGCTGAAAGGAGGTACCCATCCCTGCCGGGCTCACAGAGTGGTAATGTTGTGTGCCTGTAGGAATTTATTTGATATATATATCCCATATAGCTGAAGATGTGTCAGGGGCTGGGCAGCTCACACCAACAGCAAGGTGATGGTGGGGAAGAGTGGCCAGAAGCACATGGGATAAACACCACCAACAATGTCACCCAACTCCTGGGCCCTCTTGGGCATCATCCAGGCCGTGCTGGAGATGCTGGAGGACCCTGGGGAATGGCTTGGGGCTGATCTTCATGAGACATGCAGGGATTTTCCTCTTGCTGTCTCTTTTTTTCTCTTTTTCTGGACTTTTTTTTCAGAGCACCACATGGGAGGGGATTCGCGTCACTTGAAGTATGAGTGAGTTTCCATGCAAGTGGAGTGGTTGCACAGGATGAATGGAAACTCGGGAGCTTGATACGCTCCCCCTCTCACAGGATTTATGCACATACAAACACATAGATATAATGCATACCTATCTGTGTGCATTTATATTTACTCACTGTTTGCATAGGAAGTGGAGATGTGCAGGCAGCAGTATCATTTCCTGCTCAGTGACATCACACACAAAACTGTCCAGAACACTAAAGAATGACCAGGAGAGTACCAGGGCTCTCACAGAGCCTTGTAGAAAGGGACCCGGCCCCCAGAACTTGCTGGACGATGACCACCTCCAGCACTGCAGCATCTCCCAAAGCCCCAGCGGAGAGGAGCAGCAGGGACCTGGTGCCCAGACCATCGTCCCCTCCAGTCATGCCCCCAGACTCGTTATCCAAGGATCTGCTTGGTTGCAAGGAAGAAATTTTTTGTGATGAGGGTGGTGAGGCACTAGAACCAGTTGCCCGGATAAGTTGTGGGTGCCCCATCACTGGAGGTGTTCAAAGTTGGGTTGGGCAGGGCTTTGAGCGACCTGGTCTGGTGGGAGATGTTCCTGCACCCACTTTAGGCATTTGACCCAGCTCTGTGAGTAGATGCAGCCCTTGAAACACCATCTGGAGCCGGGCTGTGCCTTCTGTCTAGCTCCACTAATTGTTTGTGCTTAGTTGCCTGCTCGGGATCATTTATCACTGGGATCCCCCTTTGCCAAAACCTGCTGAGCACATCAGATGGGCCTTATAATGTAGCATTCAGGCTTAATCAAGCTGCTCCAAGAAGTTACCCACAGCTCCTGACTCTGGAGATTCATATAAGCTCTGGAACTGGGAAGTGTGCTGGGTAATTTAAAGAAGCCAGAAAGAAGAAACCTAAGTGAAAAGATGGCCCTTCAATTATAGGAGGCATTGAGCTGTGCTCTGCTCTTGCCAGAACTACTGTTTGCATTTATCCAGGGCCCCAGAAATTGTGTCAAGGAAGTCAGAGAGCACTAGGGCTCGGTCCCACCGTGTGCAGCGCTGACACGTGTCGGACCCCCAGACCTCCTGCTAGGTCTGTGAGCTCACTGCAAAATGATGTTTGGCTTGGGATGGGACCTTGGCACAGAACAAAGGGGATGCTGGGGATGCCCAGTGCCTGCCAAGGTGAGGAGCAATAAAGGAGAGAGGAAAAGAGCTGAACCCAGTAGTCATCGTGCTGATGGAGGGGACAGCTCAAGCAGCAAGCCAACAGAGTAGCCGATGACAGTACAAATAAAAAGAAATCTCCCATCTCGCTACAGGTGCACAGCCTTAACTTAAACACTGTTGAGGGATTTTTGAAACAGCAAGGAGGCCATGACTTGCTGCAGCTGAGCAAACCAAGCTACCAGGACGACTATGAGAAGTTCCCATGACAGTGTTCCCACATCGCCCGATCGAGGAATTTAGAAAAATATTGTTGCCAGCAGCTGGCTTCAAGGACAAGGTCTACGTGACTGCTAATCACAAGGGGGTTGTTTTCTTGCAGGTGGGGTTGTTTTCTTGTAGTTGTATGTCTGAGTGCTTTTGACCAATAATCTTATGTGAGACACTATCTGCCCCTATTAAGTTCACTATAAAAGTCAGGCTATTCGGGTAATAAAGAGAGAGCATGATCTGACCATACTAGTGTCTGTCATGTTTTCAGCCGTTCTTCCTGCAACATATGGCGCCCAAACAGGCTGAGACCCGGTGAGACACCTGAGATGCAGAGACACTAGGAACAGAGATGCAGTAATACACGGGACGCAGAGAGACGGAGCACAGAACCGGACAGACGCGGTGAGACGCGGAGTAGAGTCACGGTGAAAGGGAAGTGGAGTCGTGGTGAGAAGCGGAGAGATATTGTGGTGAGACGCAGAGTGAAGTCACGGTGAGATGCGGAATAGTGAAGTATCATGGTGAGACGCACAGTGGTATCGTGGTGAGACGCGGAATAGTGAAGTATCGCGATGAGACGCAGGACATCTTGCAGTGTAAAAAATATCACATCCTTGGTGCACTGGGCTCAGAAGGAGGGTTTTCTGAAGGAAATACCTCTAATGTTTAGCCCAGATGAATGGCGGCACATAGGAGATCACTTATGGGATAAAGCCATCTCAAGTGGAAAGCTAGATAAAGTAAGTGGGACGTGGAATACAGTGATTAATGTGCTGTGTGGTATGAAAACCGAACAGCAGCTGGCTATGGCAATGGCGCAAGCTTTGTCAGTACCGTCTGGGACTGACAGAACGCTGAGTACAAAACCTGAGACCCCAAGAACACGGCTGGCACGATCCTGGAGCAGAGTGCTGATGGGGAGTGGGGGCTGCCCTCCCCACCCCCCACGTCGGAAAATCTTGATAAAGCTGTGCTGCCAGCATCTGTGCCGCTGCCAGGCAGCAATAAATCCACTCGGGATGCTTCGCCAATGAGAGGCGCAGCAGCAGCTTGCGAAAATCAACCTTCACTGGAGGAGTTGTTCCAAGAACTGCTAGAGAAACTGGAGAACTTAAAAATTATGGATTCGGAGGAGCTTCCTCTCTTGTCTGCCCCACCGGAGCCGACTCCCTCATTATCCATCGTTACACCACCATCGGCACCAAGGAGGGACAGGTGCTCCAACAGCATATGTGATGCCATCATAGAAGGGCATTGGCATGCTACATCCTTGGCCTGCCCTATTATTATCGACCCTGTGCAATGCACCGGGTTGTGGCAGCCGCAGGATTGCAAGCTTTTATAACAAGCTTGAAAAACAGTTACGGCCTATGGTTTACAGTCCCAGGTGCTCGACAAATAATTCAATGGATTTTTCAGGCAAAACTGATGTGTCCACTTGACTGTTGAAACTTGGCGCACTTATTGTTAACTCCTTCCCCATTGTTATTGTTTGAAGGGGAATGGTTGCAGTTACCACAGGGGGAAGCGGGTCAACTACATCAACCGGGGGACCCTCTGTATGGGATTACTGCAGACATTAACGGGGACGGGTCCTTATCTCAATATCCAGATTCAGTTGCAGTTCCCTGCGATTATTCGTCAAACAGCTGCACAGCTCGCACTGAGGGCTCTTCTTAGTCTCCCAGGGGAAAAGAAAGCACCTCCATTTGCATCTGTAGAACAGGCCCCTGGGGAACCATATGCTAAATTTATCGATCGGTTGTGGGCAGCAATTCCTGATCATCCTGATCTAACAGCAGAGTCTAGAAGCAGTGTTTTTAAAATGCTTGCATTTGATGATGCAAACCCAAAACCTCAAAACATCTTAGTTACACTGCCGAGAACCGCACAAGTAGAGGACATGTTGGAAAGGGTACAGAGAGCTGATCAGTCCAGGCAACCAGATGTGGTGGCACAGGACTGTCAGAGATTTGCTTTTACGGTACCCTCCATTAACAAACAGGCCCCGGCAAAGCGCTATGAATGGCTAGTGCTTCCGCAGGGGATGAGGAATTCCCCTACATTATGTCAATTATATGTGGCCTGTGCTTTACAACCAATTCGGACAGCGTGGTGTGACATAATTATTTACCATTATATGGATGACATTCAGTTTGGTAGGCCAGAATGCTTCCAGGATTCAGATTTAAAGTTTATTCAGGATACTTTGGAAGCAAAAGGGTTGAAGATAGCCCCAGAGAAGGTTCAGCAGAAACAGCTATGGCTATACTTGGAATGGAAAATATCAGACTCTACTATTCGTCCACAGAAAGGTGATATAACTACAGTGTTACACAATTTGAGAGATGTACAAATGTTCCTGGATAATATTCAGTGGCGTTGCCACATTGTACGGATTACTAATGACGAGTTAGCTATATTACTACCTTTATTGCGTGGCATAGTGCAGAGCCGCAGATTACACTAACAATGGGGTTGGTGATGGGGTTGTTTTTGTGCAGTTGTTTGTCTGAGTGCTTTTGACCAATAATCTTGTGTGAGACACTATCCGCCCCTTTTATGTTTGCTATTAATTGTCAGGCTCTTTGGGTATGTACTGGGTCTGGCTGGAATGTTAACTTTCCCGGCAGCAGCCCATACAGTGCTGTGCTCTGCACTTGTAGCTAGAACAGCAGTGGTATCACACCAGTGTTGTGTCTGCTGCTGAGCAGTGCTGGCACTGCATCAGGACGCTCTCTAATCCTCCTAAGGGGTGGGCAAAAAAAGTGAGAAAAGAAACATCACCAGGGCAGATGACCTAAACCAATCAAAGGGATATTCCATACCATGTGGTGTCACACTCAGCAATAAAAGGTGGAAACAGGAAGAAGAGGGGAGGGGTGGGCTCTCATTGGGAAAACGTCGGTCCTCCTCTCGAACACCGGCTGCGTGCATTGAGGCCCTGCTTCAAGGACGTGGTCAATCATCGCTCATTTGTTGGAAGTAGAGAGTAATTTCTTTCCTCTGCACTTCCATATAGCCTTCATTTATTTTATTTGTTTGTTTTCCTCCCTTCTTTTTATTTTTTCCCTTTCCCCCTCCCTTTTCCCCTTTCCCTTTTTATTTCCCTTTAGTTAAATTGTTTAGTTCATGGTAGTCTTTATTTAATTATTATAATTATTTCCCTTTAATTAAATTATCCTTATCTCAACCCGTGAGTTGTTCTTTGCTTTACTTCTCCCCCTCCTCATCTAAAAGAGGGGGAGTGAGAGAGCGGTTGTGGGGTTTAGCTGCCCAGCACGGTAAAACCACCACAGGGTAATAAAGGGAGAGCATGATCTGACCATACTAGTGTCTGTTGTGTTTTTGGCCGTTCTTCCTGCAACAAAACACCCCCTGGGCTAAGGGTGGATCCTGGCAGGGCCGGCGCAGTGGTGAATTCCCACTACCGCCAGTAGCATCCGAGCACCCAGTGTGCTGCGAGCCAGGCCAGATCCTCAGGAGGACAGGTTTTGATTAATAGTTTGCAGTTTCGCCATATCCTATCTGCACACAAGCAAAGCTGCTGAAGCACAAGGTGTTGGGTGTAGGCTCTCTGTAGCTACAGCTAACCTGCAGGAATAGATTTGTTTGGAGATGTGTAATATTTGCTGAACTTTGTGCCTAGCCCTTACCAGGATGAATTCCCAAGGATGAATTCAGCAAGGGCACAGCAGACACTTGTGCTTCCACACCTTGGCAAGCAAATCAGTGGCATCCACAACCACATTTAGCTCCTTAAACAAACAGTCCTCGTGGCATTTCCCAAGTGATGTCATAGTTGAGAACATAACTGATTTCCAATTCTGATATTCCTCGGGTGTGCTTGGTGGGCAAAATTTTATAGAATCGTAGAAACAAAATACAGAGGGGACCTGCAAGGATTACGGAGTTCAAATCCTAATTTCCATATGAATTTTGGAAACTGAAAAGAATGGCTGTCATTTAAATGTCATTAAAATGCGAAAGAGGTTAAATATGGCATTGCCGGGATTGTTGGACTGGAGAAGTTCTCCAACACCTTTGATTTTGGATTCTTTGATGGGACTTCACATGAAGATGGCCATCTGATGGCCTTATAGGAAACTAATAGTGCCAGCCCCAAAATGGCAGTTCTGTATAGTATGTGAAATGTATATGGTTCACTTGGGCTCAACTTGCCAGGGAGACAGTAGATGTTGATAAAGACAAATCCTTGTGTGCCCAAGGATTTTGTTCAGAGATTTGTGTTAATATTGGCAAATCCAGATGGCAATGGAGAACTACCAAACTAAAGGTCACCCATTCACTCAGTCCCCAAAGCATAACCACATTAATTACATGATCAAATCCTACTCCACTGCCAGGGCTCTTCCTGCAAGCAGGAGCCATCTCTTGCATCCTTGGCTCCCTGGAGCTTGGCCAAAACCCTGGGCTGGGCTACTCCCAGGGCTCCTTGGCCATCCCTCTCCTCCCAGCGTGGATGGAGGTCACCAGTGGCACCAGGGCTCTGGATGACATCCATAGTCAGCCTCTGCACAGATGCCTATGGAGCATCCTCTTACAAGGTGCTGGCCTGCTCCGCTCACTGTCCTGCACCTCCACAGCCTCCTGCAGCTCTTTCTCCCCATCCTTGCTGCAAGTGTGACCCTCTTTGCATCCTTCCTCACTGAAACATCACCTTGGAAGCCTCAGCCCTTACTTATCTTGTCCAGATCTAAGCAAAATCACAGTGTTTTTTTGTTTGTGTGTGCTTTTGTTTTTTTGTTTTGTTTTGTTTTTTTTTTTTTTTTTTTTTTTTGGGGGGGAGGGGGGGGTAGAGGTTAGTTTAGGGTGAAGGAACAAATTATGTACCACTTAAAAAACAAATACCCCCACCTTTCCTGGCTCAACCCTGCTGTCCCCAGGCTCCCAAGGGGAAGGCTGCTCCCAGTTATTAGAGGCTGGGGAGGGTGCCCAGCCAGGCAGTAAAACGCTGGCAATATTACTAGCGAGCCGCTCCCTTCCCACAGCATCTTGGGGCCTGCGTTAGGTCAGAGGTTGGACTCGATGACCTTGAGGTCTCTTCCAACCTAGAAAATTCTGTGATTCTGTGTGATTCTGCAGTAAATCATCTCCATGAAAAAATTGATTATTTCCCTGCGAGGGAGGCAGCAGCTGTTGTCACCGTGTTTTCCTCACCATCTCGGTGGCAGGGCAGGGGAGTGATTGAGAGGTAAGCAGCATGCTGCCCCACCTTACGGCCTGAGGGGAGAAACACTCGAGGGTGGGTGGTTTAATAACATGTTCTGCTGGAGACAAGATGTTTGGGGGGGAGGTGTACTTAAGGAAATATTTGCCAATTTGTTATTTACATTAAAAAAAAAAAATTCTTTTAATACAAGGGAAAAAAAAACCACACAACAAAAACAAACAAACAAACAAACAAACACAACACTCCACCAGCCTTTCAGAATGGGATTTATGGATCCAAAGCCATCTTGGCTTCCTGTGCCTCCAAGGAGGGGACAAGCATGGCTCTGCTGCGAGCCCCCCCGTCCTGGTGCCCCCCTTCCCTGCAGGTGGGAAGGTCACGGCAAAGGAGGAAAGGGAAAAGGGCCTGTCCCCAGGTGTCGGAGCATCCCCGTTCCCACAGAACAGCCACAGGGCTGGGGTGTGTGGAGGGAGCGGGAGCTGTGAAGGTCAGCATATCCCACAGAAAGGAGCTGTTATATTCTGATGGATTGGGGTAATCTTGCATGCACATCTTAATTGCCTCATTACGATGAGGCACAAACAAACCTGGGAAAAAAAAAAAAAAAAAAAAAAAAAGGAAAGCCCACATGTATATTTTGGGGCTGGCAGGTAGACGCCATGGCCAGTGGGTGCAGAGGAGCCAAAGCATCCGTCCCTCGGGGTGCCGAGCACCCCAGGCACAGGAGGGAAGGAGTTGGCATAGAAAATAAACACAGATGGGCAAAGCTCTTGGGACCTCCTGCTTGACACCCTCCCCGGGGCGTGGCAGGGGACGCTCAGCACCCTGAACCCAGGTCCAAACCCCACTGGGATGCTTTGCAGGATGGTCCCATGCCTCACATGAAGAGCTCAATCCCTGCTGCTTGCCATGGGATTCTGGCAAAGGTGCCCGGCTTGTAAAAGAGTTGTACAGCCCATGTTCAGGTACAGACTGGCATCACTGCCCATGCTGCCTGTATAGGATGGCATCTCGCAGGATCCTTATTTTAGAAATGGGGCTTTTCATTGCAAAGCAGTGGTGAATGAGTTTTAAGCTATTGTGGTTTAACCCGGCCAGCCCACCCTCCCCCCTCCCTCTCTGGGATGGGGGAGAGAATCAGGAAAATGAAGCCTGTGGGTTTAGATAGAGAAAGTTTATTAGGAGATGATGATGATGATGATGATGATGATGATGATGATGATGATGATAATAGTACTCCTACTACTAATGTGTACAAAAACGTGATGCACAATGCAATTGCTCACCACCCGCTGACCAATGCCCAGCCTATCCCCGAGCAGTCTGGCCCCCCCACCCCGGCCAGCCCCCCTATATTAATTGTTCAGCATGACCTCAGATGGTATGGAATACCCCTTTGGCCAGTTTGGGTCAGCTGTCCTGGGTCTGTCCCCTCCCAGTTCTTGCTGCATCCCCAGCCTGCCCGCTGTCAGGACAGAGCGAGAAGCTGAAAAGTCCTTGGCTTGGTGTAAGCACTGCTCTGCAACATTTAAAACATCAGCGTGTTATCAGCAGTCTTCTCATCCTAAATCCCAAACACAGCACCCTACCAGCTACTAGGAGGAAAATTATCCTATCTGAAACCAGGACATAAACATTGCCATAAATGCACTGTTTCAAGACATCATCTGCAGCCTGGTCAGTCTGGTCAGAATGAGGTTATTTTAGGTGCCCTCCACCCCCCTCCCCCTTTATTTTAACAATACTCTCATTTGCTATTAAAATTTGGGATTTTCTGTTTAACTCTGTGCAGTTCAGCATTTGTGCATGTGAGTTTTTCTGGGGGGGACATTTGTCCTCAGCCACTGGGGCTGCAGATGCTATTACTGTTCCTGTTATTCCTACGGACCCCACCCTTGGCTTGGGGAGGGGGAGGCGTGGAAGAGGCAGAGGAGGGAGCTGGAGGAAGGGCAGCACCAGCCTTGCAGCACATCCAGCCCCCAGCCGTCCCTCCTGGGGCATGGGAGCATGAGGTCATTTCTCAGGATGGGTGCCTAGTGTGTCAGCGCTGAGCTGTCAAAGTGCCTCATGAGTAAAAAATGGCCTTTTTGCAATCGTATAGAAGTGGGTCACTGGGTTGTTTCTCTTCCCAATCACTCCCCAACCACTGACATGACATGAATCACCTCCAGGTTTGCCAGCATCCTGTGAAGTTATCAGCTTTCCTAAGGGCTTCAGTTAACAGAACTGCACCTCCAGAGGACCAGGAGGGGAAGATGAAGGGAAATAAGTCCATTTCCACCGGAGGGAGCTGGGCATAATTTTAGACACAACAGCTGTCCTTTTCCATTCCTGCTAAACTGGGGGGATTATAATCATCTTCTCCCCCATCTTATAATTCCACTTTTCTTTCTCTCTTGCTGCTGAGTGAATGCTGCATGAATTGGCCGAGCTCAGAGGGTGGTGTTCAGCGGCGCAGTGTCCGGCTGGAGACCTGTATTCCCCAGGGGTCAGTTCTGGGTCTGGTCTTGTTCAACATCTTCATTGACGACCTTGATGAGGGAATAGGGTCTGCCCTCAGCAAGTATGCCGATGACACAAAGCTGGGAGGAATGGTCGACACGCCAGAAGTCTGTGCTGCCATTCAGCAAGACCTGGACAGGCTGGAGAGATGGGCAGGAAGAAACCAAATGAGGTTTAATAAGAGCAAGTGTAGAGTCCTGCACCTGGGAAGGAACAACTGCGTGTATCAGTACAGGCTGGGGGATGACCTGCTGGAGAGGAGCTCTGAGGAGAAGGACCTGGGGGTCCTGGTGGACGACGGGTTGACCATGAGCCAGCAGTGTGCCCTGGTAGCCACAAAGGCCAATGGGATCCTGGCGTGTATAAAAAAGGAGCGTGGCCAGCAGGTCAAGGGAGGTGATCCTCCCCCTCTACTCTGCCCTGGTCAGGCCTCACCTGGAGTACTGTGTCCAGTTCTGGGCTCCCCGATACAAAAAAGACAGGGATCTCCTGGAAAGGGTCCAGAGGAGGGCCACAAAGATGATACGGGGCCTGGAGCATCTTCCCTATGAGGAAAGGCTGAGAGACCTGGGTCTGTTCAGCCTGGAGAAAAGAAGACTGAGAGGGGATCTCATCAATGTGTATAAATACACATTTGTACTCCTGAGGTGTGGGAGGCAGAGGGATTTGGCCAACCTCTTTTCAGTGGTTTCTGGGGACAGGACAAGGGGTAATGGCCACAAGATAGAACACAGGAAGTTCTGCACCAACATGCAAAAGAACTTCTTCACAGTGAGGGTGATGGAGCACTGGAACAGGCTGCCCAGGGAGGTTGTGGAGTCTCCTTCTCTGGAGATATTCAAGGCCCGTCTGGCCACCTACCTGGGCAGCCTGCTCTAAGAAACCTGCTTTGGCAGGGGGGTTGGACCCGATGATCTCTCGAGGTCCCTTCCAACCCCTTCAATTCTGTGATTCTGTGAATCAGGGGGGACATAGCTAAGTGTCCAGAAGCAAGGAAACTTCTGAAAACAATTGGCAGGGCGGTATGATGTCCTGTTTTTTCTGATCTTTTGCACTTACGGTGTGATCTGGCAATAAAAGATCAAAACATATTCACATGAAGATGCATTCCTTCATGTAACACTCCTTTAATGCTAATTCTCCTTCCAAACAAAAATGAAAAAGGCAAATATAGCAACAGAAATGTAATTTCTCATACTTATTTTTAGGATACAAGGCCCTAAAAAGGAAGGTGTCTCCTCCCCAGCTCAGTTGCTGTTTATTACCTTACACCCACCGTAAAGAACACGTCAGACTTGCTTTCATTTATCAGCAATTTTATAAGAGGTTTTTATACAGAGACAGTCGGGCTGTGACTGAAATGTAGCTAGTTAACATGGTTAAGCACAGCACAATGCAATGAATCAATTTGTTTCAGACAAGAGCTGTAATTAGCATGGAGCTAATGCTCATGCTGAGGGATGCAGGGCTGGATCTGTGGTCCTCAGCCAAAAATGCCAGCCCAGTGGCTGGAGCCAGGCACAGCCCCTGAGGCTCTCACGATGGGAGTGGGTCCTGCCCCTGCTGGGCTGGCTGGTGGAGCAGGGTGGCACCAGGACATGCTCGTAGCGGCACAAATAAGTCCCTCTGTGGCTCCTCGGTGTTCAGGCACTGATTGAGAGAAGCTGAGGTGGTATGGCATGGGATGGGGAACCTGGTGGTCCCAGCCTTGCAGAAGGGGTAGGAGCAGGGCTTGCAGAGGGGATGCTTCCTGTGTCCTGGGAGCTTACGAAGGGTTTGTGTCTTCAGAGTTATTCTGGCCATTGGATGTATTCAGCATGTTCCAGCAGCAATGTGTTCCAAGCCCGCTGGAGGAAGCTGTGCTTCTTCCCTGGGATTTCTCATGTCAAGGGCTGCTGGAGCCATGTGAAAGAGGAAACATGATTTTTGCTATTTTTTATCTGTGAGATGTTTCCCTTTTGGGCATGGGCTTCTCACTTCCAATCTCCCCTTTGAAGCTGGAGCTGCTCTGGCAGGGGAAGGTGTCCACCAGATGCACAGGACATCTGATAGTGTGCTAACAAGTCCAAACAGACATGGGACCGGAGCAAGCTCAGCTCATGGATGAAGTTAGCGTTCAGGCATCTGCCTCCAGCCCTTGCTCCATGGCTGGGTACCTGGTCATTGTTCTCTGAGTATTTAGGTACATTGTGAAACAGCTTGTTTGCCTCCCCCTGTCCCACATCCCTCAGCAAGACAACTCCATGTGCTGAGGTGACACAGGACAGCTGCCAGGCATGAGATAATAGCATAGGGGCACAGAACTAGAGAACTCTGAGGCAGCAGTCAGCCGAGACCAACTGCACCTCCTTTTGGGGAAGCCCAGTTGCACCAGTCCCCCAAACAGACATGCAGATAAGAGGACACTTCCTGGGTAGTCTTGTGCCAGCAGTGTGGGTACTGGTGCCCAGCAGCATGAAGCAATGCAGTATCACCCTTTTCCCACATAGCTCCTGACAGGGCAAATTGTACATGTGCCTAGAAAGATGTTGGCTCTGGGAGGGCGTGGAAGAAACGTGAGGGGGAGGGAATTGTTTCAAAAGGATCCCAGGGGAGAGATGTGAAAGAGAAGAGGAGCATGTGGTGGTTATGAAAAGGTAGGGGGTGTGGGAACTGAGAAGAGAAGGAAGGAGACAAAGTGATGCAGAGGGATGCAGAGGTTAAATCACAGAGAACAGGGGAGGAGTTAAAGGTAACATGGAGATGCAGTAGTAGCAAGTGATTATGGAGGTGCATGTGGGGCAGTGGAGAGGAGGACAGAGAGACGGCAGGGCTGTTTTGGTGCTGTTGATTGGGACCCCCCCTGCTGATGCCCCCGTCTGTGTTTTGTCCTAGGGCACTAAATGGGAATATAGCCAATAGCATTGAAGATCTTATCGGGATCCCATTCCCAAACCACAACAGTGAAGTGTATGTGGTTTAAATGAGCAGCAGCATGACGGTCTCCTCTGCAATGTCATCCTCATTGTACAGGACCAGGAATACTGGACCCATCGGTCTGTCCTTGCTGCCTGCAGCAAGTACTTCAAAAAACTCTTCACTACTGGCACTTTAACAGACCAGCCCTATGTTTACGAGATTGACTTTGTCAAGCCTGAAGCACTTTCTGCCATCATCGAGTTTGCCTACACCTCAACCCTCACCATCACCACCTCAAATGTCAAGCACATCCTCAGCACCACCAAGATGCTGGAGATCCAGTGCATTATCAACATATGCCTTGAGATCATGGAGCCTGACAGAGAAGTGGAAAAGGAAAATGACAAAGAGGATGACGATGATGAGGAGGATGAAGATGAAGATGAGGAGGAGAAGGAAGAGGAGGAAGAAGAAGTAGAAGATTTTGTCAATCAGGAGAACCTAACTGATGTCCAAGAAGTAAGCTGTCACCAAAGCCCTTCTAAGTCTGGTCTTACCAAAGAAGCATACACAGAAGAACCTAAAGACTTTCCAAATCACTACCCAGCCAATAACTCCTCTGGATATTTGGGTGTGATACGAGACTTCTCCATTGAATCTTTGCTAAGGGAAAACTTGTACCCTAAGGTGAACATCCCAGAAAGGAGGCCAGATCTCTCTCCTTTCACCCCCAGCTTCTTCCCCCACCTGTGGAATGGCGATTTTAGCTCCTTTTCCCAGCTCGAAGAGCCACAAGTAGACAATGGCCCCTTGGATCTGGTAATCAAAAAGAGAAAGATTAAGGAAGAGGAGGAGAAGGAAGACCTACCTCCACTTCCTTTCCCTAATGATTTCTTCAAGGACATGTTTATCAACACTCCAGCAGCTCCCTTAAGGGCATATTGAGGCAGAGACCAACTATAGCGCTTATCTCAATTTCCTCAGTGCTACCCAGTTCAGAGGAGTTTTTCCTCCCTGGCCCTTGGAGGAAGAGAGGAAGATAAAGCCCAAGGCATCCCAGCAGTGTCCCATCTTTAACAAGTTCATCATGGGGGCTGGAAAGCTGCCCCGGCACATGAGGTCCCACACAGGGGAGAAGCCGTATACGTGCACTATCTGTGAAGTCCGCTTTACCAGGTGTGCATCCTGTACCTCTGCTGTGGCAATGGACTGGGGGGTGGTGGATTGTTCCCAAGCTATTTATCTCTTTTGTCTCCAAAAACATAGCAGAGATAAGCGGTGCCTTTGAGAAAGAGGAAAAGACAAGAGGGAAAGAAAGAAAAGGAACCCACTGATTTTGGTGGGATCACAGCCGCTCTCTGGACAAAAGCATAAATAAGTAATAGGGTATTTTCAACCCCGTTATTGTCTGCCATGGTCGAATGAGAGGGAACTGGAAAACAGATGGTTGCTTTTGGTCAGATAGCCAAGGAAACTTCATCCCTAATGCGCTGGGGGATGCGTTGAGTTGGGAGGATTATTTAGTTGAGGGATGTAATTAGTTCGGTTTTGCACATCGTTTTGGCATCAGCCAAGTTTCACATGCTTAAACATGACAGTGTCTGCACTTTCGGGGGCCAGAGCAGTCCTAATTGCTAGATTTTGGTCTGAAAGGGTGGATTCATCACCCCTAACATCGTTAACCTGAGAGCCTGGCACCTCCACCCCTCCATGGCCAGAGGAGGGACATGGGCACCCTCAGCTTGGCCCACACATAGCTAGATGAGGAATGGGGATGAGTGAGGTGTTCCCATCCCAATTTGAGTGGATGTTATGGTTTAACCTGGCGGGCAGCTAAGCACCACACAGCTGTTCGCCCACCCTCCCCCCTCCCTCTCTGAGATGGGGGGAGAGAATTAGAAAGAAATGAAAACCTGTGTGTTGAGATAAAGACAGTTTATTAGGACAGAATAGAAAGGAAAATACTAATAATGATGATAACAGTACTACTACTAATAATGTGTACGAAACAAGTGATGCACAATGCAATTGCTCACCACCTGCTGACCGATGCCCATCCCATCCCCGAGCAGCTGGCCCCCCACCCCGGCTAACCACCCCTATATATTGTTCAGCATGATGTCAGATGGTATGGAATACCCCTTTGGCTAGTTTGGGTCAGCTGTCCTGGGTCTGTCCCCTCCCAGCTCTTGCTGCACCCCCAGCCTGCCCACTGGCAGGACAGAGCAAGAAGCTGAAAGGTCCTTGGCTTGGTGTAAGCACTGCTCTGCAACAATTAAAACATCAGCATGTTATCAGCAGTCTTCTCATCCTAAATCCCAAACACAGAACCCTACCAGCTACTAGGAGGAAAATTAACTCTATTCTAGCTGAAACCAGGGCAGTGGATTTTATGCAGATGATGAGGATTTGACCTGAAAATAAATTTCCATGCTCTGCTCCATTAACGCAACAGCCCCTGTATTACTATGTGCAGAGTATCGTGCCTGGGGTGGGTGTTCGCAGTGCCAGTTGGCTCACCCTGGTACTTGCAGGGGAAAGTCTGTGCCCGCTGCTAATTCCCATCTGCAGGTGATGGGATCTGGCTCCTGCTGGTGCTGTCCCCACGGTTGTCATCTCCGGATGTGTGAGCTCGTTCTGAATGTGATGCTGCAGGTGCTAATAGCCAAAAAGGAAGCAACTCGTCTTGACCCATCACCGACACCTTTCCCATCATGGCAATAACAGAGTAGAGCCTTCCAGAGGGATTCAGTCTACACTGAGGCACAAGGCGATGTTGGCACTGGCTCACAGCCACTGCATAAATAAGTAGGAGGGCTTGGGTGAGAGTTGAGCTATCCTGACCCCTGGTCCAGGCTTTGATAGGGAGGTTGAATCAGCACCTTGGAGGTTAAAACCTTACCAGCCCTCTTAGCTCGTGGCTGCTCGCCCCCCAGAGGGGCAGGGGGCGAGCCCGCAGCTGATGAAACCTGTCCCCGCAGTGAGCCATTCCTTTCCAACAGGAGGAGCTGCTCCTCCTTGTGGGGTTTTTGCAGTTGTTTTTGGAAGGAGGAGGACCAGCTGAGTGCTGAGCACTGTGAAAGCAGCTCTCCTTTCAGTTTTGGACATCAGCTCCCAGGAGCTGTGTGCCTCCAGCCCTTGGGATGTCTTATTGCCTGTCCCACACAAAATCAGGGCAGTGCTTTAACAGAGCTGGTGACCAGTTCCATGGCCACAGCTGTTTTCTGCACCACAGATCCTGATCTGGGCAGAACAGAGAAGGAAACCTCATCTCTGTTAGGGAAATACATCTCTGTTTTGGTCTAGCGTGGACCATTACTGATGTGGGTATAAACATAAGGGCTTCTTTACATCCCCCCATATGCTCAGTAGCTTCTGAATACAAAGCATAAGGGTTTTGTAGAAAATAAATCCCCAAAAGGTCAGGACTAGCACAACAGTGCCATCCCTCATGCCCCATCGCTCAGGAGAATGAAGCCATTCACACGCAGTGGAGGGCTGGAGGGTTTTTTCCTTCTTTAATGCACTAAGCAAAGTGGACATTCCAAAACACTGGTTTATTCTTAAGTGCATTTGGAAGCACTTTGAATAGCATGCTGCTGTTTTTATTTTTACTTACTTGCTTAAGCTATTTTCAGCATTACTCGAGTGTGAGACCTCTTCTTTAGGGTGACATGTATTTAAGCGCAGTGGAGTGATTGAGACGTAGCAAGAGATTTCTGCCAGGATATCCTGCATGCCGCTGCTTGTGCTCTCACAGGGAATCGCATGCTTCCTGCAGCATCGGCCCCATGATAGTTGATAGAAGTAACGGGAAAAATATGGACAGGATGATTGTTATGAATGTACAAGTTGTGAAGAATTTAAGAAAGCAGTAACTGCGAGATGTTAGTGTGGTGAAGGGACGAGGGGTGGTATGTGTGTAAAATGTCTATCTTGTCGGTGCTGTGATGATGTTATGTTTATTTTGGTGTGGTGAATTCTTTTTCTTTTTGATGTAAGTGAAGTTTGTGAAGGTTGTTGTGATAATTGTAAAGTAAGAGTATATTGTGAGTAATCTTAAATATGCTTTTAACGGAGGTGAGGGGTGGAATGTAGTGCGTTTACGTGGCAAGGTTTCGGTATCAGGGGGCCATAGGGGTGGTTTCTGTGAGAAGGATCTAGAAGCTGCCCCGTGTTTGGTAAGGGCCCCACTGCTGACCAGAGCTGAGCCAATAAGCGATGTCGTTTTGTGCCTCTGTGAGAGCATATTTAAGACAGGGAAAAAAATGCTGCGCCACACAGCAGCTGGGAGAGTGAGAGGAGTGAGGAACAGCCTTGCAGGCGCCAAGGGCAGTGAAGAAGGAGGGGGAGAGGTGCTCCAGGCGCCAGAGCAGAAGTCCCCTGTAGTCTGTGGTGAGGACCATGGTGAAGCAGCCCCCTGCAGCCCATGGAGTACCACGGTGGAGCAGGGTTCCATGCTGCAGCCCATGGAGGAGACCATGGTGGAGCAGGTGGCCCTGCACCGACAGAAGCTGCCACCTGTGGAAGACCCCTGCCGGAGCAGATTCCGGGCCGGACCTGTAGCCTGTGGAGAGGAGCCCACGCAGGAGCAGGTGACCTGGCAGGAGCTGCTGCCCGTGGGGGACCCAGGTTGGAGCAGTTTTCTCCTGAGGGATGGACCCCGTGGTATGGACCCATATCTGGAGCAGTTCTGGAAGAGCTGCTGCCTGTGGGAAGCCCACACCGGATCAGTTCATCAAGGACTGCATCCCATGGGTGGGACCCCACAGCACAGGGGACGAGAGTGACCGAGAAGGAGCGGCAGAGAAGAAGTGCTGTAGACTGACCATAACCCCCATTCCCCTGTTCCCCTGTGCTGCTCGGGGGGAGGAGGTGGAAGAGGGTGGATGGGGGGGGGAAGGTGCTTTTGGTTTCTTTCCTTTGTTTCTCACTTCTCTAGCTTGTTAGTAATAAGCAATAAATCTTACTATATCCCTATGCAGAGTCTGTTTTGCCTGTTACAATAATTACTGCGTGATCTTCTTGTCCTTATCTCAACCTTTGAGCCCTTTTCATCATATTTTCTCCCCATTCCTCTTTGAGGAGGGGGAGTGAGAGAGTGGCTGTGGTGGAGCTCGGATGTCCACTTGAGTGGAACCACGACACTGCCACAGGCCTGCCAAGCGAACTGACCACGCACTGGCTGCAGCCCGCTGCCCCCGGCACTTTAGACTCAGCGATACACTTGGCTTCGGTGGCCCCATCCAGGAAGGCCAGGCCAGGGCTGCTGCACTCCTCAGCACTCCCGAAAATGTCACTTGCCTTAGTCTGGGGCACGGCCACCCCCCTGGGACAGCTCTGCTGGGAAACCCATGGGGTGTACTGGACGCCCACAAGCCATCCAGACTTGGTTTTGATATGTTACATTCCTTGTCCCTTTAGGTCAAAAGGGACCTAAGGGTTTTTGTTTGTTTGTTTGTTTTGTTTTGTTTTTTAGTTAAATTCCCATGTCTGCCAACAAAATTTGTTCCAAGAGGGGTCCTGGTGGAAGAGTGGGGTGGGCAGGGTAGCTCCGCGCTGCCACAGCCTGGAGAAGGGAAGGAGTCAGATTTGTGGGGCTGTGTGGGATGTGTTGGGACCCTAAACAATCAAAAAAGATTTTGGATATCACCCAGACAAAACCTGGATGGAAAAGGGGAATTTTGTTACTTTGTTTTTTTGGCTATTTCTAAAGATCAGACAAACCCTGTTTTGAGCATTTTAACTTCAGTTGCTTAAAAAGGTAAAGAAAGTTTTTTGGAAGGATCAGAAATGTTTCGATCTAGAGCTTTTTTAAACCCTTGCTTTGGGAAAAGAAACCATGAAGGAATGTTGAAATGAGAAAGTCGTTTCAAACCAGAATCAGGAGAGCTCAGTGAGAATTTGCTGTCACTGACTGTGTCTGGATTTTTGTCCTTAATTCCCCCCTGCCCCTAATTCCTATATATATTTTGATGACAAAAAATTTTACAAAACACTTGGGTGTCCCTGAATGTGCAATGCTGATCAGAAAAAAATTTAGTGCGCAAATTTCCCTGCTACTGGTCTCAAGGGATCTTTAGGGGAAAGGAGGCCATTAAAGATTTATTGCACACAAGGTTGTCTACTTGCAAGCAAGCAGAAATCTTTATTCACCATTTGTTGCTTCAAAAGATGAGGCAGTAGTGTCCAATGGGCTGCTCCAAGCTTAAGGATGTCCATGGTGGCTGCTGGGTCTGGGGTCCCCCCAGCCTCCCTGCAGACCCTGCTTCAGCCACCCCTGCCTGATATTTCTTCCCTCTTACCTTCGAGGCCAAAAAGTAGCAGTTGGCTGGAATTGTCCCATGAGCCTCCTTTGGCCAGGTAGCTCCTAAAAATATGAACTGCATTTGAGAATGAAGGCTTTTGCTGGCGGCCTGCCTCTCAGACGTGGTGGGACCCCCATTTCACCATCCGATGAGAAGTTGGCTTCCTGCGGGTGCCCGGTGGTCTTACATGAAACCAGTGCTCAAAAGTGTAAATGTTATAAATTATGTCTTTCTCTTTCTTTCTTTACTATTACCTTTCAACATCAGCAGGATGAAAGGTGTTATAAATGAAGTCTCAACTCTGAATTTAGTAACATAAAAGAATATTTATAAAAGGCAAGTAAACAGCGCTGGGTGTGCAGGGAGTCTACACTCCATCAACACGCACACGCGAACATCAAACATTCTAAATACATGTATATAGAACATTGCTTTACATAATAACCCGAGTATGCCTATACATAGAAGGTAACAAACAATCCTTTAAGTTCCATGACTTAACAGTCTCCATTTTCCATTCTTCGGGCCTTATGCATCCTGTTCTTCCCAGATCATGTCCATCTCCTTGTGAAGGCCAAGAGGCCTGGGTCAAAAGGCACGTCCAGGTCAGCAGGGGGAGTAACAGCAAAAGCCTTCGATGGCTGTAGCAGCAGAGGGGCCCATGGCATAGCAGTTGGATCAGTAAAGGAGCCCGCAGCTCCCTCACTATCTGGCAAGCCACACGTTTGTGATTGTGGCTCCACATGGCTCTTTAAGGCCTCAGAGATAGTTCGCCAGGTGCCGAGCAATCCCACTGCAACCTTGTCATTTTTAGTTGCAGAGTCCCACACCTTGACCTCAATTTGGTCCCATATTTCAGGCTCATAAACTGTCCAATTGTTAATAAGGAGAATAAGCTGTAAGGTTACCAGGACGGTCTTTGTTCCTAAGGACGTATGATTCCCCATAATGCGCAGCTGCTTACCAGCGAGGGGCAGTTGTGTGCGCAGGTCCGCTTCTCTCCAGCTCCAGTGCGCCTGTTTCCAGCGACGAGCTTCTCTGAGCGGTTTGCTGAGTTTGGCCGAACCTATCTTCATGAGGCAATCAATGTGCCTGTTCCTGTCCTGGTCTCCATTCTCCCAGCCTGTTCCTCTTCACTTCTTTTTCTTGCTTCTTTATTGATGTAACTTCATCGTGTTGCCTTTTTTTTATCTTGAGGGCAGGCTCCCCTCTTATACACTTCTCTCCACAGCAGTTCTTTTCAAAACAACTTTTCATTGGTCAGACAACTTTGAATGTAACAACAACAGCAAACACACAGAAACATCCATGCCTTAATGGCTGGAGAACAAGAGAACCATCTGGAGAACAAGAAACCCCAGACTGCATGGAGTCTCCTGAATCACCCTTCTTTGTTCCCTCTAGACTCTTTTATATTCCTGATGGCCTCGTCGTTAAGAGTCTAATGTTATCTCAACCACGGGGCTTTCCAACCCCCATGGCCACATTCCCAAATCTCCCCCTTCTTTATTAATATCAACCATTTTCTCAACACCAATTACCACTCCGTATATAACAAAGGGAACGAGAGGACTGCAGGTCCATTTTCTGTAGGTTCTCTGCTTGCCCGCTGACAGTGTTGCTCTGAAGTGGTGACTGGACGAGGGTCTCCCCACAGGAGCCCAGCATGTCCCCTCCTGTGCCCCCACAAGGGATGCTCGTGCTGTGACCACACGCAGACGAGCACTGCCACAAACTGCCTGCTGCTCACTCCTGGGAAGGAATCCACACAGACTGTGTGCGCAACAAATTGGTGGAAAAGAAAATAGAAGAAAAAAAAAAGAGAACTTCCAAAAACTGCATCAAACTCTTTTTTTTTTTTTTTTTTTAAAAGTCCTTATCGACTTCTTACACAAGCAACATTTTGTAGATGACTGGTTACTTCAGTTTTTTTTTTTGTCTACGATTTGGAGTCATTGTAAAGTATCCAAAGATGCTCAGTACTGTACATGTATAACCTACAAGAATTTGAAGCAAGGTGTTTTTTTTTGTCTCAATTTGTTTGTTGGTGTTTTTTTTTCTATTTGTCTATAGGGGAAAACATTTCCAATTTTTCTAATTATAACTATTTTTATGTTATTGTTTTACATACAAAACAATAGAAAAAAAGAAAAAAAAAAAAACAAAGGAGAGAGAAGCGCGCACACAAATTTTCCTTAGTTACTCATGGGACAATCACCCTTAACTTTCATTGAAGCTAGAAAGTGAATGGAAAGAGAAGAAAGAGTAGATCCTTTTATGTATTTAATAAACTGTATTAACTGATGCTCTTAAATTATTAGTGGGACTTGGTTCTCTTGCCTGTGTCCAAGCTGAGAAAGCTGAGCTACCCCCCAAGGACAGCCTTGGCTCCACCTGTGCTCACCAGATGTACAAATTCAGCATTTTCCAGAGGCACCTTTTGGAAATCCAGACTAATTACGAGGCAGCCAGCTGGCATGAGCTGTGGCTGTATGGCTGTGATGATGGTTGTGTCCCAGTTAAGGTTGATTTTCCTGCGTTGCGCTGGTTTGGGTTGTACGGAGCCTGCTGGCATCAAGCATGTTTTGGGGCAGGGAGGGAGGACTATAGCAAACCCTATTTCTGTGGTGTGCGGTGACTCCAGGCCACAGGTATCCTTGTGGGAGCCTGGCTTGGTGTGGAGGCAGCCTCACGGGCATGCTGAGCACCCAGCCTCAGGCTGGGAGGATACAAGGCTCTCCAGCTCGACCTGTGGTGGCTTCTTGGTCATCTTCTCCTGCTGGCTCCCATGGTCCAGCTGTGGCAGGTACCACCAGCTGACACTGTTGAAAGGCCTGTAATTCATGTTGCAGCCAAGGAGCTGCAAAATTCCCTTGTTATTTTAATGCTACTTTTTGAAAGAGGTGCAAAAGCCTGGAGAATAGGTTCCAGGTATGAGTTGTGGGACCCATCCCATGTCGTTAAGCTGTTACCAAATTAAGGAACAAGCCCCTCATGTACTCTGAGATGCTGACACCTCGGCTTTGGGTGTCAGAAGCTGCAAAATGCTTTCCACCCATTGCCCCTGCTCTGGAGGGGTGCAGGTGCCCCTGGAGGGTGAATCCACACGGGACCTCCCAAGGGTGGGATGAGTCTCCTTTAGCAGCACCTATCTACCCATGTGGATTGGAAAACTCGCTTGGACTGCTCTCCATTCCTGTAGCTACTGTGAGATAAGGTGAAGCTCTTCTCCCCCCAGTATATTGATATTCCTGATGTTTGGGCAGGCCAGATGTTCACCAGTCCACCTGAGGCAGGCCAGACTAACCCAACACCTCCTTAAACAGGGGTGAAGCTCTAAGAGGGCTCTGCTCCCCAAAATTGGGCCCTGCAGCCAACAGTGGGGTAGCTCTGCAAGGTGCTGAGCACCCTGTCGATGTGCTGGTGCCTTCACCACCACAGGAACCAATGTTCCCAGTGACTCACGGTCGTGCCCACCAAAGTCATGCGCCCCTAACACAGCAACTTGCTTCGGTTATATGCAGTAAAGATTTACATATGCATGAGGTTTCCCAGTATGCCTATGCATATTCATAACCTGTCCCTGCTTAGTATTAAAATTAGCTCCAAGAAGTCATTTCCATAAACTTCTCCCCTCTGCGCTTGCTCAGTGCCTTGTGGTGGTGGGCGCTGAGGGTCGTGGGGATGAAGTAAGATGTCTTTATCAGGGTTGAACTTTTCACCTCGTCTCCTTGTGCATGCTCTCTGAGCCCTTGGTCACAATCTGGGCCATAAGGTTGGTTTGGTCTGGTTCTCCAGGTCTGAGGGGCTCCTGTTATCTCGAGGCCTTGCAAGTTTGACATTCTTTATTTTGTCCTTTTAAGAACAGTCCTCTTTATCTCTGAGCCCTTGGTCACAGTCCGAACCATAAGGTTGGTTTGATCTAGTTCTTGGGGTCCCAGGGGCTCCTGTTATCTGGAGGCCTTAAGCGCAGCACAGGCACATCGCAAATGTAGCACATATTAAGCAATGAGTGTTGCCTACATATTCATGCTTAATCAATCGCTCTCTAATTTCTAATCTCATGTTTCACCAGCACCACAGCTCCCTCCCTTCTGCTCAGCCGTCATCGGGTGCTGGGGCAGGGTCTGGACCCATGGGCACAGTCCAAAACTGGTGTGAGAAGATGGAAACACCACCCCACCTTCCAGAGTAGGCAAGCAGCTGTGAGCACCTCACCTGTGCTCCCATGTGTTCCCTACCATCAGCATGTTTCTGAGCAAAAAGAGAAAAAAAAAAAAAAAAGAAAAGAAAACCAACTAAATTACAATTTAGCTATTTCAATATGTTTTTAATGTTTGTTACAAATCTTGTGGCTTTTAGCCCAATTTTATATTCTGATTTACTTATAATGTCAAAATAAATAAAAAATTTAAAAAAGATTTGCAGGGAGGGTGAAAATCTGAAAATTGATCGGAGGAGCTGCGTGCTAATCAGGCACATGGGAATCACGGAAAGAAAACCAGCTTTGGTAAATGCTTGTTAGCAGCAACATATGGCTACACTCTTGCTCCTGAACAGCTGCTGTTATCTGCTGGAGCATCGGTGGGGGGAATGGTGCTGGGGAAATGCTGCTCACAGGGCGAGCTGGTGCCAGGTGCCGCTGCAAAAGGAGCATCAGGCAGGATGGGCAGATGCCTGCCCCGGCCTCGAAACCCTGGGGAGGGTGATTCAAAAGCCTCTTCCTCAAGTTGTGCAGGAGAAAAGAAATAACAAACAAAAAAAAACAAAAAAAAAAAAAAAAAAAAAAAACAAAAAACAAAACAAAAAAAAAACAAAAACAAAAAAAAACAAAAACAAAAAACAAAAAAACAAAACAAAAAAAAAAACAAAAACAAAAAAAAAAACAAAAAAAAAAAAAAAAAAAAAAAAAAAAAAAAAAAAAGGAAAGAACAAACCTGCACTTTTGGGAAGCGAGAGGCTTTTCTGTTCAGCAGTGTGGGAATAGAAATGTTGTTTTTGCAGAGTTACATTGTTTAGAGCTAAGGAATGTGGTATTGAGATATGCTTGCAGTGATAAGAAGGCTTAACAGACAACCTTGTAAAATGCAGACAACCAGACTCCTTAGGACAATTAGGTGAAAATCACGGTGTCAAGTCAGATAAGTGAAGAAACATTACCAATTCAAACAGTAAAAAAGTCAAAAGGAAACTGAAATTTAACAGGCCTGCTACTGAAGGCCATGAATTGTCTGTGAAGCATCAGATAGATTGTGAACCTGGATTACCCACTCAGTGGGGAAACAGGGGAGGGTCCTGCCATCAAAAGGTATATAAACTGTGTTTTGGAGCTAGTAGATGCGCTCTCTCCTGCTTGTGGGGCGCCTGCCATTGCAATCGTGAATAAATTACTACTTCACTGAGATCCTCGCCTGAGCCTAAGTTATTGGCTACAGAGTTTCTCACAATGCTGTCACAAGAAGTGCTTGCAAACTTCATGTAATATAAGGGCAATTGGTTTAGGCCCATACTGAACTCTCTGAAGCTGAAGGAGATGCAATCTCAGTCTTAGCAGAGTTGTTTCTTTCTCCATGGGGGAAGTTTTTGCAAGTCTCACAATGTTAGCCCCTGTAGCAGGCAGTCCTGCAATGATATGGAAAGGCTGCTTTCATGTCATTTGGCCAAGAAGTAATGTAGCATGAAAGGGAATCGGTCGCTTTCACAGTTTCCATATCCAGCTTCTCTGTATGCCATTCTCTCTTTCATAATCTTAGGCTGACTTGTGGAAGATCAGAGATACCTTCACAAAAGTTTAGAGTGAAAATAATTTGCTCAAATAGCATTTACAGTAAGCAGGGGACCATCAGTAATAACTGTAAGTAACACTGATGTAAGAGACAAAGCACTTATTGAAGTATATGCTAGAGTTTCAATTGAATGAGTTTAAGAAATCTGGGAGCACTTAGCAGTGTTTCGCCATGGAATGATGGTCATTTTCTGATCATTTTCATCTTATATTATTACCTGGCCAATCTTTTTTGTATCCAAACTCTGCTCAAAGTTTCTTCTTCCTTCCTTCCTTCCTTCCTTCCTTCCTTCCTTCCTTCCTTCCTGGCGTTCAAAAGCTGCCCCTAGGGAGCGCGAGCGACCAGGAGCGTGGCAAACAGGGCGGGCAAACAGGGCGTGGCGCATCAGAAGGGAGTGGCGCGGCAGTTCGCGCAGGCAGGGAGCGCAGGAAGGGCAGAGCGCTCCCCCTACACACAAACAACACCTCCTTAACAACAGCCGTAACTAGGTGATAATGGTCTCCACTAGGCATGGCGCGCTCTCCAGGAAGTCGGTACACACCCAGACCGACTACCCGTTTAAAAAATGCTGCAGTTCAGGTCACCGGATGCAGGGAGTGTCTGAGCCTGTTGCTGCCATTGGCGGGAGGCAGAGAAACTGCGTGCGTGAGGTGCGAGCAGGTGGATGACCTGGTCCGCATGGTGGCGGAGCTCAAGGAGGAGGTGGAGAGGTTGAGGGCCATCAGGGAGTGTGAGCAAGAGATAGACTTGTGGAGTAACTCCCTGCAGGGCCTCAAGGGGAGGTACCAAGGTGAAACTCCTCAAATGGGGGCGGACCCCCTGCTCTGTAGCCGTCGGGCAGAGGGAGGGGATCTGGGAGCTGAGGAGGAATGGAAACAGGTCCCTGCTCGACATCGCAGGCGACGCCCTCCCCTTCCGGCCCCGCATTCCCAGGTGCCCTTACACAACAGGTTTGAGGCCCTGGAGCTCGACAGACCAGTAGCTGAGGAAGAGGTAGCAAGTGTTCCCAGGAGGATGCCTAGAGCGAGGAGGTCGACTCCACGCCTCAGGACTGCCTCCATCAAGAAAGACAGGAGGGTTATTGTTGTTGGAGACTCTCTTCTTAGGGGAACAGAGGGCCCTATTTGTCGGCCTGACCCTACCCGTAGGGAAGTCTGCTGCATCCCTGGGGCCAGGGTCAGGGACGTTGCCAGGAAGCTTCCCAACCTGGTACGCCCCTCTGACTATTACCCTCTTTTGATAGTCCAGGCGGGCAGTGATAACATTGAAGAGAGAAGCCTCAAGGCTATCAAAAGAGACTTTAGGGGACTGGGTCGGTTAGTGGATGGAGCGGGAGTGCAGGTGGTGTTTTTGTCCATCCCTACGGTGGCAGGGAGGGGTTCAGAGAGGACACGGAAAGCCCACCTGTTAAACACGTGGCTCCGGGGCTGGTGTCAATGCAGAAATCTTGGGTTTTTTGACCATGGGGCACTTTACTCAGCACCTGGCCTGATGGCCGCAGACGGGTCCCTATCTTTTAGGGGAAAAAGGATCCTGGGCCAGGAGCTGGCAGGGCTCATTGAGAGGGCTTTAAACTAGGTAGGAAGGGGGATGGGGTTGAATCTAGGATTGTTGGGGCTGTGCCAGGGGGAACGATGGCAAGGCCGGAGGATAAGGCAATGGCCCAGCTGAAGTGCATCTACACCAATGCACGCAGCATGGGTAACAAACAGGAGGAGTAGGAAGCCATCGTGCAGCAGGCAGGCTACGACTTGGTTGCCATCACGGAGACGTGGTGGGACCACTGTCGTGTCTGGAGTGCTGCAATGCCTGGCTATAAGATCTACAGAAGGGACAGGCAGCACAGAAGGGGTGGTGGTGTGGCTCTCTATATTAGAGAGTCTTTCGAGGTTGTAGAACTTGAGGCTGGGAATGACAAGGTCGAGTCCCTTTGGGTTAGGATCGGCAGGGACAACAAGGCTAGCGTCCTGGTCGGGGTCTGCTATAGACCGCCGAACCAGGATGAGGAGACGGATGAGGAGTTCTACAGGCAACTGACAGAAGTTGCAAAATCGTCAGCTCTTGTACTCGTGGGGGACTTCAACTTCCCTGACATATCCTGGAAGCACAACACAGCCCTGAGAAAGCAGTCTAGAAGGTTTCTGGAGAGCGTGGAAGATAGCTTCCTGACGCAGCTGGTTAGTGAAACTACCAGGGGTGGTGCCCCGCTAGACCTTCTCTTCACAAACAGAGAAGGACTGGTGGAGGATGTGATTGTCGGGAGCTGTCTTGGGCAGAGTGACCACGAAATGGTGGAGTTCACTATTCTTGGCGAGGCCAGGAAGGGGACCAGTAAAACCGCTGTATTGGACTTCCGGAGGGCTGACTTTGAGCTGCTCAGGACACTGGTTGGTGGAGTCCCTTGGGAGGCGGTTCTGAAGGGCAGAGGGGTCCAGGAAGGCTGGGTGCTCCTCAAGAGGGAAATCTAAATGGCGCAGGAACGGTCTGTCCCCACGTGCCCAAAGACGAGCTGGCGGGGAAGAAGACCAGCCTGGCTCAACAGAGAATTGTGGCTTGAGCTTAGGAGAAAAAAGAGGGTTTATAAGCTTTGGAAAAGTGGGCAGGCCACTAGGGAGGACTATAAGGATGTAGCGAGGCTGTGCAGGGACAAAATTAGGAAGGCCAAAGCTCATCTGGAGCTCAATCTGGCTACTGCCGTTAAAGATAACAAAAAACGTTTCTATAAATACATCAACACAAAAAGGAGGACTAAGGAGAATCTCCATCCTTTACTGGATGTGGGGGGAAACTTATTTACAAGAGATGAGGAAAAGGCGGAGGTGCTCAATGCCTTCTTTGCCTCAGTCTTTAGCGGCAATACCGGTTGTTCTCTGGATACCCAGTACCCTGAGCTGGTGGAAGGGGATGGGGAGCAGGATGTGGCCCTCACTATCCATGAAGAACTGGTTGGTGACCTGCTACGGCACTTGGATGTGCACAAGTCGATGGGGCCGGATGGGATCCACCCAAGGGTACTGAGAGAACTGGCAGAGGAGCTGGCCAAGCCACTATCCATCATTTATCAGCAGTCCTGGCTATCGGGGGTGGTCCCAGTTGACTGGTGGCTAGCAAATGTGACGCCCATCTACAAGAAGGGCCGGAGGGCAGACCCGGGAAACTACAGGCCTGTCAGTTTGACCTCAGTGCCAGGGAAGCTCATGGAGCAGATCCTCTTGAGAGTCATCACGCAGCACTTGCAGGGCAAGCAGGTGATCAGGCCCAGTCAGCATGGGTTTATGAAAGGCAGGTCCTGCTTGACGAACCTGATCTACTTCTATGACAAAGTGATGCGCTGGGTGGATGAGGGAAAGGCTGTGGATGTGGTCTACCTTGACTTCAGCAAGGCTTTTGACACCGTCTCCCACAGCATTCTCCTCAAGAAACTGGCTGCTCTTGGCTTGGACTGGCGCACGCTTCGTTGGGTTAGAAACTGGCTGGATAGCTGGGCCCAAAGAGTCGTGGTGAATGGAGCCAAGTCCAGTTGGAGGCCAGTCACTAGTGGCGTCCCCCAGGGCTCGGTGCTGGGGCCGGTCCTCTTTAATATCTTCATCGATGATCTGGACGAGGGCATCGAGTACACCCTCAGTAAGTTTGCAGATGACACCAAGTTAGGTGCATGTGTCGATCTGCTTGAGGGTAGGAAAGCTCTTCAGGAGGATCTGGATAGGCTGCACCGATGGGCTGAGGTCAACTGCATGAAGTTCAACAAGGCCAAGTGCCGGGTCCTGCACCTGGGGCGCAATAACCCCAAGCAGAGCTACAGGCTAGGAGAGGAATGGTTGGAGAGCTGCCAGGCAGAGAAGGACCTGGGAGTGATGGTGGATAGTCGGCTGAATATGAGCCAGCAGTGTGCTCAGGTGGCCAAGAAGGCCAACAGCATCCTGGCTTGTATAATAAACAGTGTGGCCAGCAGGGCTAGGGAGGTGATCGTCCCCCTGTACTCAGCTCTGGTGAGACCGCACCTCGAGTACTGTGTTCAGTTTTGGGCCCCTCGCTACAAGAAGTACATCGAGGTGCTTGAGCAGGTGCAGAGAAGGGCGACGAAGCTGGTGAGGGGCCTGGAGAACAAGTCCTACGAGGAGTGGCTGAGGGAGCTGGGCTTGTTCAGCCTGGAGAAGAGGAGGCTCAGGGGCGACCTTATTGCTCTCTATAGGTACCTCAAGGGAGGCTGTAGTGAGGTGGGGGTTGGTTTGTTCTCCCACGTGCCTGGTGACAGGACGAGGGGGAATGGGCTTAAGTTGAGCCAGGCGAGATTTAGGTTAGATGTTAGGAAGAACTTCTTTACTGAAAGGGTTGTGAGGCATTGGAACAGGCTGCCCAGGGAAGTGGTGGAGTCACCATC
This sequence comes from Netta rufina, assembly GCF_964035555.1. Lineage (NCBI taxonomy): Eukaryota > Metazoa > Chordata > Aves > Anseriformes > Anatidae > Netta > Netta rufina. The sequence continues at coordinate 9,665,149 of NC_140139.1, forward strand.
CCTGGAAGTCTTCAAAAGACGTTTAGATGTAGAGCTTAGGGATATGGTTTAGAGGGGACTGCTAGCATTAGGTCAGAGGTTGGACTCGATGATCTTGAGGTCTCTTCCAACCTAGAAATTCTGTGATTCTGTGATTCCTTCCTTCCTTCCTTCCTTCCTTCCTACCTTCCTTCCTTCTGTCCTTCTGTCCTGGTTTCAGTTAGAACAGAATTAATTTTCTTCCTAGTAGCTGGTGGAATGCTGTGTTTTGGCTTAGGATGAGAAGAGTGCTGATAACACCCCAATGTTTTAATTGTTGCAGAGCAGTGCTTACACCAAGCCAAGGACATCTCAGCCTTTTGCTCTGTCCTGCCAACAGGCAGGCTGGGGGTGCAGTAAGAGCTGGGAGGGGACAGACCCAGGACAGCTGACCCAAACTAGCCAAAGGGGTATTCCATCCCATCTGACGTCATGCTAAACAATATATAGGGGTGGCTAGCCGGGGAAAGGGGGCCGGACTGCTCGGGGTTAGGCCGGGCATCGGTCAGCGGGTGGTGAGCAATTGCATTGTGCATCACTTGTTTGTACATATTATTATTACTTTCCTATTATCACCATTGTAACATTATTGTTATTATTGTTATTATTATTTTGTTATTATTATTTTCCTGTCTTATTAAACTGTCTTTATCTCAACTCACGGGCTTCACTTTCCATTTCTCTCCCCTGTCCCAGAGAGGGAGGGGGAGGGTGAGCGAACGGCTCCGTGGTATTTAGCTGCCGGCCGGGTTAAACCACGACAGTCTTTTTGGCGCCCAACGTGGGGCTCGAAAGGTTGAGATAACGGCAGATCTGACCAGAGTGTGTTAAACTAAAATTGGTGTAAGTATTAGACCTGCTTAATAGTCACTTGTCATAATGCTGATTGCTTTAATCTCAACTCTGCTGCGCCTGTTTTCCAAATTGAGTATTATAGTACATTATTTTCCGTATTTGCTCTCTGTCATGTTGTTTATCCTCTCCGGGCCCTGGTTTCAGATCATTATGGTACTGAGTGTTGTAGCAATGGCTTATGAGACGATGAGATATCTGGTCATGACTCTAACTTGGTATTTGTACTCAGTAACATTGTCGACTCTGTACTTTGGAAACTGTATCTTGGAAACTATTAGCAATTATACCTATTGCTTTTTTCCATTAGGGAGTCAATCTGTGGAGGGGAAAGGGGAAGATATTTTTTCTTACTTGATTACTCTCCCTTTCTCCTTCACCACCCCTGTATCCTCCTGGATCACTCTCCCTTTCTCCTTCACCACCCTCTTATCCTCCGAGCTTGTTACAATAGCTCTCCAAGATATTGAATATCCTTGGGATACTCAGACCAGCATAGTCTCATTGTTCTGCCTCCTGAATGCACTTCAGATTCTGCTTAAAGTTAAACAACTACTTAGGAAGCTCATCCGGAGATCTGCCCGGAGGCAGTATAGTTGTGGGTGGCAGGGAGTATGGGAGGATATGGGCAGGCATCTAGAGCAGTTGGCACCCCCAGTGTTTTGGAAATTCACCCCTGAACAACTGCAAAATCCTCAAAAACTGGCAGAATGCTTGAGAAAAAGGTGTCATGATTCTGGCAGTTCCAAAGAAACACAAATCATTGTAACATGCTGGGGCCTGGCTCATGCCTATCGAGCTGCCATTGATACTGCTATCAACTTAGTGACAGACCCTGCGGCCACTCCAAGTCCCGTGACAGATCCAACGGCCACTGTGACCCCTACGGTGGACTCTGCAGCCGCTCCAGTCCCAGCTCCTGCAGCCACTCCAGTCCCAGCTCCTGCAGCCGCTCCAGTCCCAGCTCCTGCAGCCACTCCAGTTCCAGCTCCTGCAGCCGCTCCAGTCCCAGCTCCTGCAGCCGCTTCAGTCCCAGCTCCTGCAGCCGCTCCAGTTCCAGCTCCTGCAACTGCTCCAGCTCCGGTTCCTGCAGCCGCTCCAGTCCCAGCTCCTGCAGCCGCTCCAGTTCCAGCTCCTGCAGCCACTCCAGTTCCAGCTCCTGCAACTGCTCCAGCTCCGGTTCCTGCAGCCGCTCCAGTCCCAGCTCCTGCTGCCACTCCAGTCCCAGCTCCTGCAACTGCTCCAACTCCAGCTCCTGCAGCCACTCCAGTTCCAGCTCCTGCAGCCGCTCCAGTCCCAGCTCCTGCAGCCGCTTCAGTCCCAGCTCCTGCAACTGCTCCAGCTCCGGTTCCTGCAGCCGCTTCAGTCCCAGCTCCTGCAGCCGCTCCAGTTCCAGCTCCTGCAGCCACTCCAGTTCCAGCTCCTGCAACTGCTCCAGCTCCGGTTCCTGCAGCCGCTCCAGTCCCAGCTCCTGCTGCCACTCCAGTCCCAGCTCCTGCAACTGCTCCAACTCCAGTTCCTGTAGCCACTCCAGCTCCGGTTCCTGCAGCTGCTCCAGCTCCTGCAGCCATTCCAACCCCTGTGGCAGACCCTGTAACGGGGTCAGAGAAACGAGCTGTAGCAATGCAAGTTGACCCTGCAGAGGGTATTCCAACCTCTGTGGCAGACCCTGTAACAAGGTCAGAGAAACGAGCTGTAGCAGTGCAAGTCGACCCTGCAGAGGGTATTCCAACCTCTGTGGCAGACCCTGTAACAAGGTCAGAGAAACGAGCTGTAGCAGTGCAAGTTGACCCTGCAGAGGGTATTCCAACCTCTGTGGCAGACCCTGTAACAAGGTCAGAGAAACGAGCAGTAGCAGTGCAAGCTGCCCCTGTAGAGAAGGTGAAAAAATGGTATAGAGATTCAGGTCGTTTAGAACGCAGAGAGTCTTCTGCCAAATCTAGGTATAGAGACGACGGAGATGACGCCGATGCTGGGCCATCAAGGGTTCAGGAGGAGGAAGATGAGGATGTCGAAAAATCAACAGTAACTACCCGAAGCCTAAACGAGCGTGAGTTACGAGATGTGCGAAAAGATTTTGGTCGCTGTATAGGTGAGCAGCTTGTCACCTGGCTGCTCCGATGCTGGGACTCTGGAGCCAATTGTGTGGAATTAGACGGCAGGGAAGCCAAGCGACTGGGATCCCTTGCTAGAGACGCAGGCATTGACAAAGCAATTGCAGATGGAGCACAATCTCACAGCCTCTGGAGGCGTCTCCTCTCAGCTGTGAGGGAAAGGTATCCCTTCAAGGAAGAACTTGTATGTCTACCAGGCAAGTGGACCACTATGGAGAAGGGAATCCAGTACCTGAGGGAATTAGCCGTACGGGAAGTGATTTATGAGGATCCAGACCTCAGACAAACATCCAAAGATCCAGATGAAGTCAGGTGTACACGACCCATGTGGCGGAAGTTTGTACGGAGTGCACCATCATCATATGCCAGCTCATTGGCAATAATGGCCTGGAAAGAGGATGAGGAACCCACAGTGGATGAAGCGGCTAAACAACTCCGGCAGTACGAAGAAAGTCTCTCTTCTTCCTTACAGGCCTGCGTCTCAGCTGTGGAGAAACTTTCTGAAAAGGTTCACCAACTTGAAGAGAGATTATTCTCCTCCGCACCTGTACAAAGCAGTGTCTCAGCTATCAGGGGTAGGCGTTCATCCACACAAGGAAGACGATATGGTGGGTACTCACCCCGTGCCACCCTGTGGTTTTACTTACGAGCCCATGGAGAGGACATGAGAAAATGGGATGGAAAATCTACTGCGACCCTAGAGGCACGGGTACGTGAGTTGCAAAAGAAAACAATCAAGAAAAAGGGATTCTCTGAAAAGTTTGCTGCTCCAACTTCCAGCAGACAGTCCTTCAAACACAGAAACAAAGAAGATTCTGACCAGGATTAGGGGGGCCCTGCCTCCAGCCAGGGGGAGGAAAGGGACAATCGAGTTTATTGGACTGAGTGGATTCGATGGCCTGGCACGTCAGACGCACAGAAGTATAAGGCTTTAGTAGACACCGGTGCACAATGTACTATAATGCCATCGAGCTATAAAGGGCCAGAGCCCATCTGTATTTGTGGAGTGACAGGGGGATCTCAGCAGTTGACTGTATTGGAGGCTGAAGTGAGTCTGACTGGGAATGAGTGGAAAAAGCACCGCATTGTGACTGGCCCAGATGCTCCCTGTATCCTTGGCATAGACTATCTTAGAAGAGGATATTGCAAGGACCCAAAAGGGTTCCGGTGGGCTTTTGGTATAGCTGCCTTAGAGACAGAAGGCATTAAACAATTATCTACCTTGCCTGGTCTCTCAGAGGACCCCTCTGTTGTGGGGTTGCTGAGGGTCGAAGAACAGCAAGTGCCAATCGCTACCACAACTGTGCACCGGCGGCAATATCGCACCAACCGAGACTCCCTGATTCCCATCCATAAGCTAATTCGCCAGTTGGAGAGCCAAGGAGTGATCAGCAAGACTCATTCACCTTTCAATAGTCCCATATGGCCAGTGCGAAAGTCTAATGGCGAGTGGAGACTAACAGTGGACTATCGTGGCCTGAACGAAGTGACGCCACCACTGAGTGCTGCAGTGCCGGACATGCTGGAACTTCAGTACGAACTTGAATCGAAGGCAGCCAAGTGGTACGCCACAATTGATATCGCTAATGCATTTTTCTCCATCCCCCTAGCAGCAGAGTGCAGGCCACAATTTGCCTTCACTTGGAGGGGAGTCCAATATACTTGGAATCGGCTGCCCCAGGGGTGGAAACACAGCCCTACCATTAGCCATGGGCTAATCCAGTCTGCGCTAGAGCAGGGGGAAGCTCCTGAACACCTGCAGTACATCGATGACATTATTGTGTGGGGTGACACAGCAGAGGAAGTTTTTGAGAAAGGGAAGAAAATAGTCCAAATCCTTCTGAAAGCAGGTTTTGCCATAAAATGAAATAAAGTCAAAGGATCTGCACAAGAGATCCAGTTTTTAGGAATAAAATGGCAAGATGGACGTCGTCAAATCCCAATGGATGTGATCAACAAAATAACAGCTATGTCTCCACCAACTAACAAAAAAGAAACACAGACTTTCCTAGGTGTTGTGGGGTTTTGGAGAATGCACATCCCAAATTACAGTCTGATTGTAAACCCGCTCTACCAAGTAACCCGTAAGAAGAATGAGTTTGAATGGGGCCCTGAACAACGACAAGCGTTTGAACAAATCAAGCAGGAAATAGTCCATGCAGTAGCCCTTGGGCCAGTTCGAACAGGACCAGATGTAAAGAATGTGCTCTACACTGCAGCCGGGGAGAACGGCCCCACCTGGAGCCTCTGGCAGAAAGAACCTGGGGAAACTCGAGGTCGGCCCCTGGGGTTTTGGAGTCGGGGATACAGAGGATCTGAGGCCCGCTATACTCCAACTGAAAAGGAGATATTGGCAGCATATGAAGGAGTTCGATCTGCTTCGGAGGTGGTCGGTACTGAAGCGCAGCTCCTCCTAGCACCCCGATTGCCGGTACTAGGCTGGATGTTCAAGGGAAGGGTCTCTTCTACGCATCATGCAACTGATGCTACGTGGAGCAAGTGGGTTGCACTGATCACTCAGCAGGCTCGAATAGGAAACCCCAGTCGCCCAGGAATATTGGAAGTGATTATGGACTGGCCAGAAGGCAAATACTTTGGGATATCATCAGAGGAGGAGGTGGGTCGTGCTGAAGAAGCCCCACTATACAACCAGTTACCAGAGAATGAGAAGAAATATGCCCTGTTCACTGATGGGTCCTGTCGTATTGTGGGGAAGCATCGGAGATGGAAGGCTGCTGTATGGAGCCCTACACGACGAGTTGCAGAAGCTGCTGAGGGAGAAGGTGAATCGAGTCAGTTTGCAGAAGTGAAAGCCATTCAGCTGGCTTTAGACATTGCTGAACGAGAAAAATGGCCAGTTCTCTATCTCTACACCGATTCATGGATGGTAGCAAATGCCCTGTGGGGGTGATTACAGCAATGGAAGCAAAACAACTGGCAGCGTAGGGGCAAACCCATCTGGGCTGCTGCATTGTGGCAAGATATTGCTGCTCGGGTAGAGAACCTGGCTGTGAAAGTACACCACGTAGATGCTCATGTGCCCAAGAATCGGGCTACTGAAGAACATCAAAACAACCAGCAGGTGGATCAGGCTGCTAAGATTGAAGTAGCTCAGGTGGACCTGGATTGGCAGCATAAAGGTGAATTATTTATAGCCCGATGGGCCCATGACACCTCAGGCCATCAAGGTAGAGATGCAACATACAGATGGGCTCGTGATCGAGGGGTGGACCTGACCATGGACGCTATAGCACAGGTTATTCATGACTGTGAAACATGTGCTGCAATCAAGCAAGCCAAACGGTCAAAGCCTCTTTGGTATGGAGGACGATGGCTGAAATATAAATATGGAGAGGCCTGGCAGATTGATTACATCACACTCCCTCAAACTCGCAATGGCAAGCGCCACGTACTTACAATGGTGGAAGCAACCACCGGATGGCTGGAAACATATCCTGTGCCTCATGCCACCGCCCGGAACACTATCCTGGGCCTTGAAAAGCAAGTCCTATGGCGACATGGTACCCCAGAAAGAATAGAGTCAGACAATGGAACTCATTTCCGAAACAACCTTATAGACACTTGGGCCAAAGAACATGGTATTGAGTGGGTGTATCACATCCCCTATCATGCACCAGCCTCCAGGAAAGTTGAACGATACAATGGACTGTTAAAGACTACATTGAAAGCAATGGGCGCTGGGACATTCAAAAATTGGGATACGCATTTGGCAAAGGCCACCTGGTTAGTCAATACTAGGGGATCTGCCAACCGAGCTGGACCTGCCCAATCAAACCTGTTACGTACTGTAGATGGGGATAAAGTTCCTGTAGTGCATGTAAGAAATATGCTGGGTAAAACAGTCTGGGCTACTCCTGCCTCAGGAAAAGGCAAACCCATTCACGGAATTGCTTTTGCTCAGGGACCTGGATACACTTGGTGGGTGATGCAAAAGAACGGAGAGGTCCGGTGTGTACCTCAAGGAGATTTAATACTGGGTGAGAATAGCCCATGAACTGAATTGTACCATGTTAATTACTATATAATACTGTATGTTATCACTACTATGACTACTATAGGTGACTAATTAGAATGTATGGAAAAGAGTGTAACCTGAGCATGACATAAATGGTATGGAATAAGGGGTGGATAGATGTCCTGGTTTCAGTTAGAACAGAATTAATTTTCTTCCTAGTAGCTGGTGGAATGCTGTGTTTTGGCTTAGGATGAGAAGAGTGCTGATAACACCCCGATGTTTTAATTGTTGCAGAGCAGTGCTTATACCAAGCCAAGGACATCTCAGCCTTTCGCTCTGTCCTGCCAACAGGCAGGCTGGGGGTGCAGTAAGAGCTGGGAGGGGACAGACCCAGGACAGCTGACCCAAACTAGCCAAAGGGGTATTCCATCCCATCTGACGTCATGCTAAACAATATATAGGGGTGGCTAGCCGGGGGGAGGGGGCCGGACTGCTCGGGGTTAGGCTGGGCATCGGTCAGCGGGTGGTGAGCAATTGCATTGTGCATCACTTGTTTGTACATATTATTATTACTTTCCTATTATCACCATTGTATTATTATTATTATTATGTTATTATTATTTTCCTGTCTTATTAAACTGTCTTTATCTCAACTCACGGGCTTCACTTTCCATTTCTCTCCCCCGTCCCAGAGAGGGAGGGGGGAGGGTGAGCGAACGGCTGCGTGGTATTTAGCTGCCGGCCGGGTTAAACCACGACACCTAACCTTACAATTTGTTGTTTGATCAAATGGTTCATTTTCTCCACTTGACCACTTGATTAAGGGTGGTATGAAGTGTGGAGTTCCCAATCTATTGCCCAAATGCCAACCAATTTGCTGCACTGCTTTTGAAATAAAGTGTGGTGCCCAGTCTGAGGACATGGTGGCTGGAACTCCGAAGCATGGTATTATTTCTTGTAGCAATACCTTATTTACTTCTCATGCTTTAGCAGTTCTAGTGGGTACTGCCTCTGGCCAATATGAAAAGGTATCCATTAATACCAACAAATATCGATACCCCCCTTTTCTTGGAAGTTCAGAAAAGTGAATCTGCCATTGTTGTCCAGGCCCATGGCCTTTCCCAAGTTGGCCCAATTTCGGTTTGGGGGTATTTTTGGGGTTGGTCTGGAGGCAGAGGTCACATTGTTGGGTTAATTGTGTGACAGTAGCATACAAATTCCTAGCCATAATTTTCCCAACCAGATAGTTATATAGGAAATTTATTCCCCAATGAGTTTTCCAGTGTTCTTCCCTTACTATTGACCATAGAAAATTAGAGGGGATTACTAATTTCCCTTTCCCTTCTTCAGTAATAGCCCATCCCTCTTGGTTATGCTCTCCCTTTTGACTTTCGATTAATTTTCTGTCCTTTTTGTTATATACTGGCTTCAAGGGTTATCTGCCCCTCTGGGATTAGGGCTCCCTCAGTTGCTACCTCACCTTCTGCTGCTTCTTTTGCCTCTCTGTCCACCAGATCATTTCCTTCCTCCAATTCTGAGCTCACCTTCTGGTGTGCCTTAATACGCATGACTGCTACCTTTTCAGGTAGCTGGACCGCTTCCAATAAGTGCATTATCTCTTTCCCATATTTGATATTTTTCCCTTGTGAATTTAACAGTCCTCTTTCTTTCCAGATGGCTCCATGTGCATGTACAACCCTAAATGCATATCTTGAGTCCATATAGATGTTTATTTTTTTTCCTTTTGCTATTTTTGTAAGGCATGGCTCAGAGCAATTATCTCAGCCTTTTCACACACAGAATTTCACACACAGAATTTTCTAGGTTGGAAGAGACCTCAAGGTCATCGAGTCCAACCTCCAACCTAACGCTAACAGCCCTCCACTAAACCATATCCCTAAGCTCTACATCTAAACGTCTTTTGAAGACTTCCAGGGATGGTGACTCCACCACTTCCCTGGGCAGCCTGTTCCGATGCCTCACAACCCTTTCGGTAAAGAAGTTCTTCCTAACATCTAACCTAAAACTCCCCTGGCTCAACTTAAGCCCATTCCCCCTTGTCCTGTCACCAGGCACGTGGGAGAACAGGCCAACCCCCACCTCGCTACAGCCTCCCTTGAGGTACCTAAAAAGAGCGATAAGGTCACCCCTGAGCCTCCTCTTCTCCAGGCTGAACAAGCCCAGCTCCCTCAGCCGCTCCTCGTAGGACTTGTTCTCCAGGCCCCTCACCAGCTTCATCGCCCTTCTCTGCACCCGCTCAAGCACCTCGATGTCCTTCTTGTAGCGAGGGGCCCAAAACTGAACACAGTACTCGAGGTGCGGCCTCACCAGAGATGAGTACAGGGGGACGATCACCTCCCTAGCCCTGCTGGTCACGCTGTTCCTGATACAAGCCAGGATGCCGTTGGCCTTCTTGGCCACCTGAGCACACTGCTGGCTCATATTCAGCCGACTATCCACCATCACTCCCAGGTCCTTCTCTGCCTGGCAGCTCTCCAACCATTCCTCTCCCAGCCTATAGCTCTGCTTGGGGTTATTGCGCCCCAGGTGCAGGACCCGGCACTTGGCCTTGTTGAACTTCATGCAGTTGACCTCAGCCCATATGTGCAGCCTATCCAGATCCTCCTGCAGAGCTTTCCTACCCTCGAGCAGATCGACACACGCACCTAACTTGGTGTCATCTGCAAACTTACTGAGGGTGCACTCAATACCCTCGTCCAGATCATCGATGAAGATATTAAAGAGGACCGGCCCCAGCACCGAGCCCTGGGGGAGGCCACTAGTGACTGGCCTCCAACTAGACTTGGCTCCATTCACCACGACTCTTTGGGCCCGGCTATCCAGCCAGTTTCTAACCCAACGAAGCGTGCGCCAGTCCAAGCCAAGAGCAGCCAGTTTCTTGAGGAGAATGCTGTGGGAGACGGTGTCAAAAGCCTTGCTGAAGTCAAGGTAGACCACATCCACAGCCTTTCCCTCATCCACCCAGCGCGTCACTCTGTCATAGAAGGAGATCAGGTTCGTCAGGCATGACCTGCCTTTCATAAAGCCATGCTGACTGGGCCTGATCGCCTGCTTCCCCTGCAAGTGCTGCATGATGACTCTCAGGAGGATCTGCTCCATGAGCTTTCCTGGCACTGAGGTCAAACTGACAGGCCTGTAGTTTCCCGGGTCTGCCCTCCGGCCCTTCTTGTAGATGGGCGTCACATTTGCTAGCCGCCAGTCGATTGGGACCTCCCCTGATAGCCAGGACTGTTGATAAATGATGGATAGTGGCTTGGCCAGCTCCTCTGCCAGTTCCCTCAGTACCCTTGGGTGGATCCCATCTGGCCCCATCGACTTGTGCACATCTAAGTGCCGTAGCAGGTCACCAACCAGTTCTTCATGGATAGTGAGGGCCGCATCCTGCTCCCCATCCCCTTCCACCAGCTCAGGGTACTGAGTATCCAGAGAACAACCGGTATTGCCGCTAAAGACTGAGGCAAAGAAGGCATTGAGCACCTCCGTCTTTTCCTCATCTCTTGTAAATAAGTTTCCCCCCGCATCCAGTAAAGGATGGAGATTCTCCTTAGTCCTCCTTTTTGTGTTGATGTATTTATAGAAACGTTTTTTGTTATCTTTAACGGCAGTAGCCAGATTGAGCTCCAGATGAGCTTTGGCCTTCCTAATTTTGTCCCTGCACAGCCTCGCTACATCCTTATAGTCCTCCCTAGTGGCCTGCCCACTTTTCCAAAGCTTATAAACCCTCTTTTTCCTCCTAAGCTCAAGCCACAGTTCTCTGTTCAGCCAGGCCGGTCTTCTTCCCCGCCAGCTCGTCTTTGGGCACGTGGGGACAGACCGTTCCTGCGCCATTAAGACTTCCCTCTTGAAGAGCGCCCAGCCTTCCTGGACCCCTCTGCCCTTCAGAACCACCTCCCAAGGGACTCCACCAACTAGTGTCCTGAGCAGCTCAAAGTCAGCCCTCCGGAAGTCCAATACAGCGGTTTTACTGGTCCCCTTCCTGGCCTCGCCAAGAATAGTGAACTCCACCATTGCGTGGTCACTCTGCCCAAGACAGCTCCCGACGATCACGTCCTCCACCAGTCCTTCTCTGTTTGTGAAGAGAAGGTCTAGCGGGGCACCACCCCTGGTAGGCTCACTAACCAGCTGCGTCAGGAAGCTTCCACGCTCTCCAGAAACCTCCTAGACTGCTTTCTCAGGGCTGTGTTGTGCTTCCAGGATATGTCAGGGAAGTTGAAGTCCCCCACGAGTACAAGAGCTGATGATTTTGCAACCTCTGTCAGCTGCCTGTAGAACTCCTCATCCGTCTCCTCATCCTGGTTCGGCGGTCTATAGCAGACCCCGACCAGGACACTAGCCTTGTTGTCCCTGCCGATCCTAACCCAAAGGGACTCGACCTTGTCATTCCCAGCCTCAAGTTCTACAACCTCGAAAGACTCTCTAATATAGAGAGTCTATACCACCACACCACCACCCCTTCTATGCTGCCTGTCCCTTCTATAGAGCTTATAGCCAGGCATTGCAGCACTCCGGTCATGAGACTGGTCCCACCACGTCTCCGTGATGGCAACCAAGTCGTAGCCTGCCTGCCGCACGATGGCTTCCAGCTCCTCCTGTTTGTTACCCATGCTGCGTGCATTGGTGTAGATGCACTTCAGCTGGGCCATTGCCTTATCCTCCGGCCTTGCCATTGTTCCCCCTGGCACAGCCCCAACAATCCTAGCCTCAGCCCCATCCCCCTTCCTACCTAGTTTAAAGCCCTCTCAATGAGCCCTGCCAGTTCCTGGCCCAGGATCCTTTTTCCCCTAAAAGATAGGGACCCGTCTGCGGCCATCAGGCCAGGTGCTGAGTAAAGTGCCCCATGATCAAAAAACCCAAGATTTCTGCGTTGGCACCAGTCCCGGAGCCATGTGTTTAACAGGTGAGCTTTCCGTGTCCTCTCTGAACCCCTCCCTGCCACCGTAGGGATGGACGAAAACACCACCTGCACTCCCGCTCCATCCACTAACCGACCCAGTCCCCTAAAGTCCCTTTTGATAGCCTTGAGGCTTCTCTCTTCGATGTTATCACTGCCCGCCTGGACTATCAAAAGGGGGTAATAGTCAGAGGGGCGTACCAGGTTAGGAAGCTTCCTGGCAACGTCCCTGACCCTGGCCCCAGGGAGACAGCAGACCTCCCTACGGGTAGGGTCAGGCCGACAAATAGGGCCCTCTGTTCCCCTAAGAATCGAGTCACCAACAACAATAACCCTCCTGTCTTTCTTGATGGAGGCAGTCCTGAGGCGCGGAGTTGACCTCCTCGCCCCAGGCATCCTCCTGGGAACATTTGCTACCTCTTCCTCACACACCGGCCTCTCAATCTCTAGGGCCTCAAACCTGTTGCGTAAGGGCACCTGGGAAGGGGGGGCCGGAAGGGGAGGGCATCGCCTGCGATGTCGAGCAGGGACCTGTTTCCATTCCTCCTCAGCTCCCAGATCCCCTCCCTCTGCCCGACGGGGACAGGGCAGGGGGTCCGCCCCCATTTGAGGAGTCTCACCTCGGCACCTCCCCTTGAGGCCCTGCAGGGAGTTACTCCAGAAGTCTATCTCCCGCTCACACTCCCTGATGGCCCTCAACCTCTCCACCTCCTCCTTGAGCTCCGCCACCATGCGGACCAGATCATCCACCTGCTCGCACCTCACGCACGCAGTTTCTCTGCCTCCCGCCGATGGCAGCAACAGGCTCAGACACTCCTTGCATCCGGTGACCTGAACTGCGGCATTTTTTAACGGGTAGTCGGTCTGCGTGTGTACCGACTTCCTGGAGAGCGCGCCGTGCCTGGTGGCGACCATTATCGCCTAGTTACGGCTGTTGTTAACGAGGTGTTGTTTGTGTGTAGGGGGAGCGCTCTGCCCTTCCTGCGCGCCCTGCCTGCGCGAACTGCCGCGCTAACTGCCGCGCCACTCCCTTCTGACACGCCACGCCCTGTTTGCCCGTCCTGTTCGCCGCGCTCCTGGTTGCTCGCGCTCCCTAGGGGCAGCTTTTGAATGGCTGGGGAGGGGGCGCTGCTGGCTCCGCCTTCGCCTCGTCAGCCTCCCTCACGAGGGCTGCCGGGTCCTGGCGGCTCCCTCAAGTAGGCTCGATGCCGGAAAAAATTAGCCCTGCCTGGCCCGATCCCCCGCTCCGCTGCAGAACGCGTCTGCCCCGGAGCCGATCGCCTCGGCAAATGGCTTTTGTGCAGAGGTATCTGTTGGCAAAGGTCCAGATTCTATTACCTCTTTGCAAGTGGTAACTGCATACCCAGCATGTCATTTTCCACTGATGACATAGTTGATCCCATCAGTAAACCAGATTTCCACATCATCAGAAGGAGTTTACGGCTGGAGTAGGCAGCTTCGATGGTCTCCAGGCAGTCGTGGTGTACTGGCTCCCCTTGGTTTCCGCTGAGGAAAGAAGCTGGGTTGACAATGTTAGTTACCACTATTTCTACATCATCTACTGAGATAGCTTGGTATTTCAGGAAACTTTGTGGGGAAAGCCAGTGACCACCTTTCACTTCCAGCACCGTGGACACTGTGTGAGACACTAGCACAGTTATTTTCTGGCCCAAGGTGAACTTGCATGCTTCCTGGATATTTAGCGCCACTACTGCAACAGCTCTGAGGCATCCTGGCCATCCCTTGGCGGCAGCATCCAGCTGCTTAGAAAAATAAGCATTTGGGCCCAGGTCCTGTGCTAGTATTCCCAGGGCAGTCCCCTGTTTCTCAGGGGAGAAGAGGAAGAATGGTTTATTCACATCTGGAAGTCCCAGAGCTGGAGCTGACATGAGAGCCTTCTTTAGTTGGTTAAAGGCTCACGTGGCCTCCTTTGTCCACTGGAGGTCCCTGTTTCCATTTGCAATGAGTGCATACAGTGGTTTTACAAGCAATCCATAATTATAGATCCACAGTCTGCACCACCCCTTCATTCCCAAAAAGGTTCACAGTTCTTTTATTGTCTCAGGTTTCGGGGTTTGACATATTGCTTCTTTACAATCTTGCCCCAAGGTCTTTTGTCTGGCACTAACCTCATAACTCAGGTAGGTCACCTTCTGCTTTACCACTTGAGCCTTCTTTGATACCCTGTACCCCTGGAGTCCCAGAAAGTTTAGGAGGCTTACCATCCAGGCCACACGTGCTTCTTCTGTCTGGGTGGCTTTTAGGAGGTCATCTACGTACTGCAACAGCCTTCCTTCTTCTGGTGGGTCTTCCCAGGTCTCCAAGTCCTTTGCAAATTCTCCGAACAAGGTGGGCGAGTTCTTAAAGTCCTGAGGCAACCTTGTCCATGTGAGCTGTGTTTTGCACCCACTCTTAGGGCTTTCCCACTCAAATGCAAAGATTTTCTGTCTGGCTTCATGGAGAGGGAAGCAAAAGAAGGCATCCTTCAGATCTAAAATGATAAACCAGGTTAGCTCTGGAGTTAAGCATGTTAGTAAAGTATATGGGTTCGCCACCACAGGGTAAAGGTAGTGGCTGTCTCCCCTCCTTAAGTTTGATTTGTGTTGGAGGAGAATTTTTTGCCTTCCCTGGTACTTCAGTGGCCCATATTCCCGGGAATACCTGACTCAAGATATATTAATTAACCTCTTCCTTTGTTTTGGGGTTTGTTGATATCATTAGGCTTAGTACCTCCACATACCTCTGGTCATCTACCTCCAGAATAATCTCCCCATTTTAAAATGATATGGTTGCTTGTAATTTTTCCAATAGGTCGTTTCCCAGGAGTGATTCTGGAGAGTTGGGCATATATAAAATTTAGGAATGCCCCACTGTTTCCTAAGTTTATACTTTAAAGGTTTACAAAAGTATGCCATTTCAGATTGGCCAGTTGCTCCTTTTACTATGACATAATCATTTCCTACAGGTACTAGTGCTTTATTTAAAATGAACAAGTTGCCCCTGTATCTACCATAAGTTCCACCTTCTTTCCCTCCTTCATTTTTATAACCAGTGGACCTGCTGGGGTAGATTTCCCTGGTCTTCTCCAGTCTTTTGCACACGCAAACACCACCTCCCTTCTCCAGTTCCCTTTTTCATTTTTTTTCTGTTCCGGGCATTCATTTTTCCAATGCCCAAATTTCTTACATAAGGCACATTGATCCTTGCCTAGACAGGGCTGTTCATGTCTAGGCCTCCTTTTTTCTTCTTCCCTAATAACTGCTATCAGCCTCTTCTGCATGTTTAATTGAGGAAGATAAAAGTCCTCTCTCCTTCCAAATTGCCCCATGTGCATACACCACACCAAAGGCATATTTCAAATCTGTCCAAATGTTTGCCAGCTCAAAAGCTCTTATCAAGGCAATGATTTCCACACCTTTTGGTTACCGCATATCCTGTGAGGCGAAATCCCTGGATGACAAAGCTGACACCATCTATATACCAATCCTCCGCATCTTCTAGGGGTGTTTCTTTAAGTCTGGTCAGCTGGAGTATACTGTGACCGTGGTCTTGATGCAAACATGACTAAGTAAAAAGGCTGGGTTCACAGAATTAGTGCTGACAAACTTTAGTAAATCCATTATACCCATTCCTTTTCTTCTTCAGTAACTATCATTTGTGTACTGCAACAGTGTCCCCTTTTCCCGAAGGGGTCTTTCAAGCTTCAAGATCACAGGCTAGTTGTTTCCCGAATACGGCTATTCTTGAATCCCTTTGTAAAAACAGTTCAAGTATAAAAATTGATGAATTCCAATAATTTTTCCCAATTTAAATTTAAAGCATTGCAAATAAAAATGCCTTTTCCTGTTTCCATGACAACTCTCTCGGATCCATCATGGTCCCTCTGCCCCAGAGGGCTCACACCTGTGATTTTGAGATCTCAGCCTCAGGTTGAGGCAGAACTATTAACATTCCTACGTGCTCTCTCCCTGCTCATTCAACTTCAAACAGCTCTGTCAAATACTACATGCCACACCTTTAACACCTTCAGCAACCCTTTTAAATAGCCGGGGCTATTGAGGATCAGAAGACAATTACACCCCAACTGAAAAGGAAATATTAACAGCATATGAGGGGATTCGAGCTGCTTCAGAAGTTGTTGGTACAGAAGCACAACTCCTCTTGGCCCCACGGCTACCTGTGTTACATTGGATGTTCAAAGCGAAAATCCCCGCTACACACCATGTAACCGACGCTACGTGGAGTAAATGGGTAGCGTTAATTACACAGCGGGCTTGAATGGGGAAACCCAACCGCCTGGGAATCCTGGAAGAGATCATGATCTGGCCAGAAGGCAGAGATTTTGGAGTGCCAACAGAAGAGGTAACCCATGCTGAAGAGGCACAGCCATATAATGAGTTGCCAGAAGACAGAAAGCAGTATGCGTTGTTCACTGACAGATCCTGCCGTGTGATAGGGAGCCATCGGAAGTGGAAAGCTGCTGTGTGGAGTCCCACACGACAAGTTGTGGAGGCCATGGAAGGGGAAGGTGAGTCAAGTCAGTATGCAGAAGTGAAAACCGTATAACTGGCCCTAGAGATTGCTGAAAGAGAAAAATGGCCAGTTCTCTCTCTCTACACTGACTCATGGATGGTGGCAAATGCTTTGTGGGGGTGGCTGCAGCAATGGAAACAGAACAACTGGCAGCGCAGAGGTAAACCTATCTGGGCTACTACCCTGTGGCAAGATATTGCTGCCCGGGTAGAAAACCTGTCTGTAAAGATACGTCATGTAGATGCCCACATGTCTAAGAATTGTGCCACTGAAGAACATCAGAACGAAGAAGTGGATCTAGCTTTGAAAATTGAAGTAGCTCAGGTGGACCTGAACTGGGGACGTAAGAGTGAGCTGTTTGTTGCTCAATGGGCCCATGAAATGTCAGGACATCTAGGGAGGGATGCCACATACAGATGGGCTCATGATCGAGGCGTGGACCTGACCACTGAGGCCATTACATGTTGCAGGAAGAACGGACGAAAACACGACAGACACTAGTATGGTCAGATCATGCTCTGTCTTTATTACCCGAATAGCCTAACTTTTATAGCAAACTTAACAGGGGCGGATAGTGTCTCACACAAGATTATTGGTCAAAAGCACTCAGACAAACAACTGCAAGAAAACAACCCCACCTGCAAGAAAAC
Organism: Netta rufina; assembly: GCF_964035555.1. Lineage (NCBI taxonomy): Eukaryota > Metazoa > Chordata > Aves > Anseriformes > Anatidae > Netta > Netta rufina. Next base: position 9,682,204 of record NC_140139.1, read on the forward strand.
AACTCCCTTGTGATTAGCAGTCACGTAGATCCCGTCCCTGAAGCCAGCTGCTGGCAACAATATTTTTTTAAATTCCTCGATCGGGTGATGTGGGAACACTGTCATGGGAACTTCTCATAGTCGTTCTGGTAGCTTGGTTTGCTCAGCTGCAGCAAGTCATGGCCTCCTTGCTGTTTCAAAAATCCCTCAACAATTACACAGGTTACCCATGAGTGTGACACCTGTGCTGCAGTCAAATGAGCTATGAGGGTAAAGTCTCCCTGGAATAGGGGGAGGTGGTTTGGATTTCTATATGGTGAGGCTTGGCAGATTGACTACATTGGACCACTCCCACAAACCTGCCAAGGCAAACGGTACATGCTTACCATGGTAGAAGCAACTACTGGGTGGCTGGAAACATATCCAGTAAACCATGCCACAACCTGAAACACTATCTTGGGCCTGGAAAGACAAGTGCTGTGGCAACATGGTATAACAGAGAGAATTGAGTCCGAAAATGGGAGTCACTTCCGAAACAATTTGGTCACCTCCTGGGCCTGACTTGCAGAAAACGGACTCCACAATCAGATGCCCGTTCTGCCACCCCTTTGGCTCCTGCATCAGCCAATCTATTTCCCCTTTCAATATCAGTATCTTCTGCTTGATGTAGGCAGGTATACAGCAGTATCTCTTCTGCATGTTTAATTGAGGAAGATAAAAGTCCTCTCTCCTTCCAAATTGCCCTGTGTGCATGCACCACACCAAAGGCATATTTCAAATCTGTCCAAATGTTTGCCAGCTCAAAAGCTCTTATCAAGGCAATGATTTCCACCTTTTGGGCTGATGTTTGTTACCTCATATCCTGTGAGGCGAAGTCCCTGGCATACGAAGCTGCTGCCATCTATATACCAATCCTCCATATCTTCTAGTGGTATATCCTTTAAGCCTGGTCAGCTGGAGTATACCGTGTCCGCGGTCTTGATGCAATCATGAATGGGTAATCTGGAAACTCTGTTACTCAGGAAAGAGGCTGGGTTCAGAGTATTAGTGCAGAAAAAATTAGTAAACTAATAGTCCATTATACATATTCCTTTTCTTCTTCAGTAGCAATCATTTGCATGTTGCAACAACGTCTCCTTTTCCCAAAGGGGTCTTTCAGGCTTCAAGATCACAGTTCCCGAATATGGTGGGGCTATTCTTGAACCCCTGTGGTAACACTGTCCAAGTAAGCTGAGTTTTCCATCCTCTATTATTATTTTCCCACTCAAAGGCAAAGAGTTTCTGGTTTTCAGTTGCCACGGGCAGGCAGAAAAAGGCATCCTTTAAATCTAGTACCATGAACCAAACTTCACTGTTTTTCTCAGTTTGTAATTCCAATCATTTTTCCCAATTTAAATTTCAAGCATTGAAAAAAAAAACCCACACCTTTTCCTGTTGGCCAGTTGCTCCTATTACATTTACAGACTAATTAACGCAGAGAAAGAAGCTCCCGTAACCAACAAAAATTTCAAGCCTCTCTCTTCGTTTCCTAGCTTTATTTCAACTAGTGGACCTGCTAGGTTAGATGCCCCAGGTCCCCGTCATTCCTGACTGTTGTAAGTTTATCCTGCAACCTAAGACAATTTCTTTCTGATATCAGGGTCTGGTTGCCCTAGAAAGAGGCTAGCCACTTGCTTCTGTTTTCTGAAGCCAGGTCCCAATTTTTTTTTTCTTTTTTTTTATTTTTTTTTTTCCCATTGCATTTCAAAGTTGGTCCAGAAATTCCATAGGGGTTTATTTTGGACCTTGTTGGAACAGATTCTCAATTCCCAATTTAACCAGATTTTGGTATTTACATAACTGTTCATAATTTCCGGGGTGATTAGGGTCTCAGTGGGGGGTCGGTCAGGGCAATGCAATTGTCTACAGTTCCCTGAGTGGCTCCACTGACAATCTGAGCTCACACATAAACTCAGGTTGTTTTAAGAGTTAACTGCTTTTCTGTTTCCATGACAACTCTCTCGGACCCATCATGGTCCCTCTGCCCCAGAGGGCTCACACCCGTGATTTTGAGATCTCAGCCTCGGGTTGAGGCAGAACATTAACATTCCTACATCCCCTTTCCCTGCTCATTCAACTTCAAACAGCTCTGTCAAATACTACATGCCACACAACCTTTAACACCTTCAACAACCCTTTTAACACTTCCTTTATCTTTCTCCAGCCTGTACTTTTCTCATGCCAGCACCAAAGGCTCAGTCAGGGGCCAACTTAATTCCATTCCTTTTCCCTCTAAGATGCTGAAACAACATATCAGTATACTACATTTCATCCTATTTTCCTTCTCTCCTCAAAAACAACATTAATTGCAAGATAATGTTACAGTTGATTGATCCATAAAGTGGCCATTTATCTTATATAGTGGCCACCATTGATTGCAATACTTAGTGAAAGTCCTCTTGCTTTGTGCCCCCCAGTTCTAACAATATCCTTCAAATGCGCCAATATGCACCCAAGGAGGCTTTTTTTAAAACGTCTTTGTTTTGGATATTACCCATTTCCTTGATTTCCCATTCCCTTTTATTTATTTATATTAGTTACTGCCCCTTGTTTCAATTTCCACACAAACCTTTTTACTGCAGGTTTTTACTATCTTTTCCTAATCTTCTTCCCAAATGTCCCAGTTCTCTGGGATTAAACTCTTCTTCCCACATACAAATTTTACTATTTCAGATTATTAATGAGCCCCGTTCCAATCACAAATCCAAGGGACTTCGGGAAAACATCCGAAGCACTCAGCCTTCTGTCTTCTAGACAAACATTACCACCTTTTCCACAAAATTTACATTTCAACAGGACCGAATTTCAAACCGAATGCCAATTTTTCTCATGCACTTTGTTAGTAAGCCCATACAAAACAAGGAATCACTCCTGTGTATCTGTCAATATGGGGGTTTAAAAGGGTATTGAGGCCTAAATAAATTCGCTCTCCCCCTTCTTAACAAATTCCCAGGGCTCAAGCCCGAACCACCAAAGAAATGACTCTCTCCGTTCTACTGCTTTGATAATCAGTCAGCCCCCTCCCCCTCTCCAGTACTTGGGAAACTGAACAAATACCACCGCTAAACTTTTAAACTGTTACTTAGATAATGCTCCTGCCTTCCTCCTTGTCACACTCAAAACATTTAAGAGCAAAAAATAGGATCACAAGATACACCGCTGGGCCCATATATTTGGCATCACCAACACTTGGATAAAACAGCACTTCTTTTAGGTCTGTCACGCGTTTTGTTCGTCTCCGGCCGATCCCCTCGCGGAGAATATGGAATTGTGGATCGGAACTCCGCACTCGCTTCGCAGCGACCCTGCATCTCACTCACACAGCACAATTACGCAATCACACAGAGAGGCCCCTTGCAATTCCTGCTCATACCATCATGTTATATATGGAGTGGTAATTCATGTCAGAAAAATGGTTGATATTAATAAAGAAGGGGGAGATTTGGGAATGTGGCAATGGGGGTCGGAAAGCCTCCTGGTTGGTGATAACATCAAACTCTTTAACGATGAGGTCATCAGGAATGTAAAGAGTTTAGAGGAAATAAAGAAGGGTGATTGAGGCGACGCCCTGCCATTTGGGATTGCTTGTTTTCCCCTCTGTTAAGGCACAGAAGTTGCGGGGGGGGGGGGGGGGGGGGGGGGGGGGGGGGGGGTTGCTGGTTAGAACTGTTAACATTTATTGTTTAGTGTGGTTTCCAGTGTTAACAAAACGCGGGAAAAGCAATCACATTTTGTTGCTTTTGGGAACCTTGTGGTGGGCAGAGCATGTGTAGAAGAAGAGGGAGACAGTCGAAGCCGCTCCTGCAGTCTGGAACAAAAGGTTGCTAATGGTGATGGGGAAACTGTGAGCCTTTCACCCACAACGACCACCACAAAGAGAATTATAATATGAAGCGGGGATAGGATATCCATATGTATAGGCGTACTCGGGTTTCTTGTAAATATGTAACAGCAATGTCCTATATATATTTGGAAAGTTCGACGGTTGGATGTGCGTGTTGGTAGAGCATAGACTCCCCGCGTGCCCAGCACTGTTTACTTGCCTTTTATAAATATTCTTTTATATTACTAAATTCAGAGTTGAGACTTCATTTATAACAATCAGAATATACCACTTAAAACAATAACCAAACTTGTTTGTATCGTCTCCAGCCATGTTCCTCGTGGAGTAATTCACTTCACAACAATACTTTGTTTCAAACACATACACTTACACAAATGCTTTCAACATGAGATACCCAGACATCCACAAATAAGAATTACAATTATTAACACTCCAATTAATATCCCTGCAGCAGATGAAAATATTACCCAGATAACCTTGTCACAATTGTGAGAGGCCCGCTTACCCTTCTCCTGCTTATACAGTCATTAGCAGGTCCGTCCTGGCTCCCAAAACTGGGATGCAGCTGTAACCTCGGATTTGCTCGATCTGCTCCCAAGATCGCTAGCGGCTGTTGCATTGGTCAGCAAATCCTCGTTGATTCTATCGGTCACCAAATATCCCTTGACCGCTCTATCGATCAGCCTGTAGGGTACCCTCCTCCCATATGAGGACTATGCTGCATGCCAGATGTCTGCACGATTTACCAGCTGCCCAGGGCATATGTACGACTTACAGGCCCTTCCTGATCTATAAAACATACCGTTTGTCCACAGCTTCAGGAGGTCCTTGTCTGCTCCCATGGTGAGTGGCTGAGAGTGGAGTCCCCTCCAAGGAAAATACTCGGGGTGCGCCTAGAGGCATCCACTCTGCAGTCGATCCTGCAGCCAAGCAGAGCGTCTCCTGCCTGGCTCGCCAAACTGACTTGCAGAAAACGGACTCCAAAATCCGTAAGATTTTAAAGTAGGTATGTTTATTCAGCGCTGGGCAGCACGGGGGGTAGTCTGATATAGTATAAACTCACTTTAGGATAGAATAAAGCTTGTGGAATGATATTGTATAAACTTACTTTAGGATAGAATAGAACTTGTGACTAAAAGTTAGCAAGGACAAAGTAAACAACATCTTGTTATCTGTAGACCTTCTGTTACGTTTAAGCATTTTGTTATTTGAAAACATCCCGTTATCCATTAACACTCAGTCAGGCTGAGACTTGAGATAACTTGAGTCAACTGTCTGTTATGTCTTGTTAACTGAGACATCCTGTTATCCGCCGACCCTCAGTTAAACCGAAAGACAACTCAGCATTTTTACAGCCTGGAAAACAACTGATTAAGAAAGTGCATTACGAGGAAGACCTATGGCCTTCCTCCCAAAGACCACTGCCCACATCCTGGAGACCCTGCCCCACAATTCTTGGAAGGCTTTGCGCAAGCGCAAGGACTGATAAGCTAATTAGCATATGAAGCGAGGGTAGGCGGGGTTAGGTAATTAATATGTATAGCTGCTAATTGGATATTCATTGTTTCGCTGTATAAATACGAGATAGTTTGTCATTTCGAACATGCACGATAGGCGGAAGGATCCCCCGTGCATCCAGCGCTGCAATAAAGAATATACCACTTAAGGAAATTTCGGCTTTGATCTTTAAATCAATTTGGCGACTCAGGTGGGACAACCTCTCTGCCGGTCCGCAGGACCCGCTGGGGACAGGACTCCCTAGGGTACCTCCAGGATTTCCCAGAGGGACTCCTCGACTCACTGGATCACTGCGGAGGCAGACAAGGACCCCATCATTGTAAGCGAGTATATTCTTTATTCTGGTTTGGTTTTCTGGTAGACCGGTCATCTGGAACTGTCTGTAAGTCGGAAGGTGATCTTCTGCAGGACAGTATTTGGTATATACTTTGTGGTAAGCACCATAAGTATATTTGGGGACCTTAAGGAAAAAGCTCGCTTTAAGGTCCATCTGGAATTGTGTTGCCTATTTTGGTTTTCTGACTCATAGAGATTGTGGTATTTAACTCTGGTTATTGTTACTGCGATTTTGGCTATTTTCTTGGTGATAATAGTAGTTTCATGGCGTTGTTATAAGAAAGATATTGTTACAGTGTTACATATTTCGGTTTTCTAACCTATCGCATGTGGAATTTGACTCTGATTATTGTTATTGTGACTTTGGCAATATCTCCTGGTAATAATAGTAGTTTTGTGACATCGCTATTGAAAGATACCTGCATGCCCACATTTTTGTAAGTGATACATGTATTCTGAAGGTGTAAAGTGGAAAATGAGGGGGCGAGTAAGCAGTGAAATTCCTAAGAAAAGTATGCTGGGTTGTATTATGAGTCATTGGAAGGATATAGGGGAGGCTCCGGGTGGAAGTGAAAACAAGAAAACTCTGATAAAATATTGTAATCAATGGTGGCTGCTTTATAAGCTGGAATGTGAGGAAAAGTGGCCTTTTAATGGAGCTTTAAACTATAATACTTTGCTACAGTCAATGTTGTTTTTGAGAAAGAAAATAGGATGGAATGTTGTATACTGATGTTGTTTCAGCATCTTGGTGGGAAAAGGTACGGAATTAAGTTGGTCCCTGACTGAGCCTTTGGTGCTGGCATGAGAAAAGTACAGGCTGGAGAAAGATAAAGGAAGTGTTAAAAGGGTTGTTGAAGGTGTTAAAGGTTGTGTGGCATGTAGTATTTGACAGAGCTGTTTGAAGTTGAATGAGCAGGGAAAGGGGATGTAGGAATGTTAACAGTTCTGCCTCAGCCCAGGGCTGAGACCTTAAAATCACAGGTGTTAGCCCTTTGGGGCAGAGGGATCATGGTGGGTCCCAGAGAGTTGTCACAGAAACAGAAAAGCAGTTAACTCTTAAAACAACCTGAGTTCATGTGTGAGCTCAGATTGCTGATGGGATCGCTCAGGGAACTGTGGACAATTGCATTTCCCTGACTGACCCCCACTAAGACCCTAATCATCCTGAAAATTATGAACGGTTAAGTAAATACTAGAATCTGGACGAATTGGGAATTGAGAATATGCTTCCAACAAGGTCTAAAAGAAACCCCTGTGGAATTTCTGGACCAACTCTGAAATGTAATGGGGAAGGAAAAAAAAAAAAACAACAACAACAAAAAACGGTTTGGACCTGGCTTCGGATGACAAATTGACTAGCATTTTCCTAGGGTAATCAGCCCCTAATTTCAACAGGAATAACGGGGATCTGGGGAATCTACCCTAGCAGATCCTCCACTGATTATAATGAAGTTAGGAGAGGAACAGAAGTGAAATTTCTTATTGATATGGGGCAACGTATTCAGTTCTAAATCAAGCATTAATGCCTTTACGGAATGATTATGTTAGGGTAAAAGGGTGCAACCGAAAAGGCTTATTTTTGTGAACCTTTGAAGTACAAGTTGGGGAAATGTTATATATGGAGTGGTAATTTGTGTCGAGAAAATGGCTGATATTAACAAAGAAGGGTGATTCAGGAGACTCCATGCAGTCTGGGGTTTTCTTGTTCTCCAGGTGGTTTCTTGTTCTCCAGCCGTTAAGGCATGGATGATTCTGGGTGTTTGCTGTTGTTGTTACATTGAAAGTTGTTTGACCAATTAAAAAGTTGTTTTGAAAAGAACTGCTGTGGAGAGAAGTGTATAAGAGGGGAGCCTGCCCTCAAGGAAAAAAAAAAAAGCAACACTATGAAGTTACATCAGTAAAGAAGCAGGAAAAAGAAGTGAAGAGGAACAGGCTGGGAGAATGGGGACTGTTAAGTTATGGAACTTAAAGGATTGTTTGTTACCTATCCTGATTGTATGTATGTATAGTCATACTCGGGTTATTATGTAAAGCAATGTTCTGTATACATGTATTTAGAATGTTTGATGTTTGTGTGTGCGTGTTGGTGGAGCATAGACTCCCTGCACACCCAGCACTGTTTACTTGCTTTTTATATACCTTTTAGAAATATTTGTTTTATAAATATTACAAAATTCAGACCTCATTTATAACAGGAAACAAATGGGAATACATAGGTTTTTATATCTACCTGGATCTCCAAAATCTCTATTAGGTTGAGATTTGCTAGAACAATTAGAAGCAGAAATTATCTTTGAAAAAAGGAAAATGGAATTAAGGATAGGAGAAGAACAACTAATAAATGTGTTAAGCCTTGCACTAATGCAAACGGACCCTAAAAGTCAAATACCCTTAGAGATCATAAATCAAGTATGTCCAGGAGTTTGGGCCACTGAGGTCCCTGGAAGAGCTAAAAATGTGACCTCAATAATTATTAAATTAAAGCCAGGAGAGAAACCCGTTAAGGTTAAGCAATATCCTTTGAGGATAGAAGATAGGAAAGGAATTAAAGAGATAATTGATAGATTTATACAGTATGGATTATTGATTGAATGCGAATCAGAATACAATACACCCATATTGCCAATTAAAAAGGCAGATGGAAAAAGCTATAGGCTAGTTCAGGATCTGAGGGCCATAAATAAAATCACCGAGGATATACATCCAGTAGTGGCAAACCCTTATACTTTGCTGACTAAATTAAGGAATAGTCAAGTCTGGTTTACCGTACTGGATTTAAAAGATGCCTTCTTCTGCCTACCTTTAGCCACTGAAAGCCAAAAGCTATTTGCCTTTGAATGGGAAAACCCTGACTCAGGCAGAAAGACACAGCTTACGTGGACAGTGCTACCTCAAGGATTCAAGAATAGCCCCACTATTTTTGGAAACCAATTAGCAAAGGAACTTAAAACTTGGATACCTCCGGACACTGAAGGGGCTTTGTTACAATACGTAGATGATCTCTTAATAGCTACCGAGACTAAAGAGAGTTGTATTCAATGGACTATAAGTCTCCTTAATTTTCTGGGTTTAAATGGATATCGAGTCTCTCAACAGAAAGTCCAGCTGGTTCAACAACGCGTGACCTACTTGGGATTTGAAATTTCGGGAGGTCAGCGAGAACTAGGAACTGAACGTAAGGAGGTCATTTGCTGGACTCCAGAACCCCAAACGGTAAAGGAGCTACGAACCTTTTTAGGAATGACTGGTTGGTGTCGCCTTTGGATTTATAATTATGGACTAATGGTAAAGCCTCTATATGAATTGATAAAGAGTAATCAGTCAAAGTTAGTCTGGACTGGAGAAGCATGAAACGCCTTTAAACAACTTAATGCAAGCTCCGGCTTTGGGATTACCAGATCTCTCAAAACCCTTTTGGTTGTTTTCTTATGAGAGACAAGGGATAGCTTTGGGAGTACTAGCACAAAGATTGGGTCCCTATAAACGAGCAGTAGCTTACTTCTCTAAACAATTAGATGAAGTAAGTAAAGGATGGCCCGGATGCCTTCGAGCTGTTGCAGCTGTTGTTATCAATATACAAGAAGCTCGGAAGTTTACAATGGGACATAAAATGACAGTGTTAGTCTCCCATACGGTCTCAACAGTTTTGGAACAAAAAGGAAACCATTGGCTTTCACCACAAAGATTTTTAAAATATCAAGCAATATTAGTGGAACAAGATGATGTGGAAATTGTGGTCACTAATGTCGCAAATCCAGCTTCTTTCCTTAGCGGAACTCTGGATGAACCTATAAAACAATGGAGACTGTGTATTCTAATCGACCCGATCTTAAGGAAGAACCTTTAGAAGATGCTGATGAATCTTGGTATACTGATGGAAGCAGCTTTGTGAAACAAGGACAACGTAAGGCAGGATACGCTGTTACAACTGCTCAATAGGTAATCGAGTCCAAACCATTACTCCCTGGGACGTCCACCCAGAAAGCAGAGGAAATTGCACTTACATGAGCACTGGAACTAGCAGCAGGAAGGAAAATAAGTATTTGGACAGATTCTAAATATGCATTCGGCATGGTACATGCTCATGGAGCGATTTGGAAAGAACGTGGATTGCTGACCACTCAGGGAAAACAGATAAAACATGCTGAAGAAATTTTAAAATTGTTAGAGGCTGTAAAACAACCAGAAAAGGTAGCTATCATGCATTGTCGGGGACACCAAAAGGGGAACGCCGATTTTGAAATTGGAAATCGATTGGCAGATCAGGAGGCTAAACAGGCAGCTGAAATAATTGAGGTGAAGGCATTGTCTTTGATACCAGACGGTAAAATCCAAACTATATACATGAACCAAAAAGCCAAATTATACAAAAGAAGACTTAAAATTAATTGAAGATTTGAAAGGTAAAATGAAACCAGATAGATGAGTGTATTTAAAAGATAACTGTGTAATAATACCCTCTAATTTGACATGGCCCATAGTTCTTACAGAACACAATAAAACACATTGGGGAGCTGACACATTGCATAAGAGCATGAGTCAGATATTAGCGGGACGAAATTTATACACAACAATAAAACGAGTAACTCATCAATCTGTTTATGTAACAACCCCAATACTAAGAATAGAATAAAATTTGGAATAATTGGTAAAGGAAATTATCTGGGACAACAGTGGTAAATTGATTTTTTCAGAACTCCCTAGAAAAGGGGGGTATTGTTTTTTTACTGGTTCTGACTGACAGGCTTTCAGAATGGCCCAAAGCTTTTCCTTATCAAACAAACAAAGCAAGAGAAGTGGTTAAAGTCTTGTTAAATGAAATAATATCATGCTTTGGGATTCCAGTAGCAATGTCTTCTGAGAGAGGTTCACATTTTTGTGTGCAAGTGGTACAACAGATAAGTAAGATTCTAAAGATAGATTGGCAACTGCATACTCCTTATAGACCGCAGGCAAGTGGACAGGTAGAAAAATGAACCATTTAATTAAACAACAAATAGCTGAAATCGGACAAGAAGCTAATTTGTCATGGCTAAAATCCCTTCCTTTAGCATTACATAGAATCAGAGTTAAACCTAGAGTAAAAGAGAATTTGAGCCGCTTTGAAATCTTATATGGAAGGCCGTATCAATTTCTATTTAGTGGAGAGGATCTAACACAGTTGGGATCAGAATATTTATATGCTTATATAACTGAACTTCAGAAACAATTAAATAAAGTACCTTAATTTGTGTTAGGGACCAGGGCTAGAGGGTTGGATCAACCAATCCACCCCTTTAAGCCCGGGGATTATATATATAAAGACGTTTTCAGGACAATCCCTAGAGGAAAAATGGAATGGACCGTATCAAGTGTTGCTGACAACTCACACTGCTATCAAGATTAGAGAACAAGCCGCTTGGATCCACTATTCCCGAGTGAAGAAAGCTCCAGAAGCCTGCTGGAAAGTAACGCCAGGTGACGATGAACTGAAACTAAAGCTTAGTTGAACAAAATGAGGACATTACGGTAGGGAGTATTTGGTAATATGGTTGGCAGAAATTTTGTTGATAGAATTGTTTTGTTTCTATGGCTTATAGTTGTAATTGTGATTCAAGAAGGTGCCTCTACGATAATAGAGAATGGGGAGTGGCCTTGGACCGAAGCCGTAACAACAGATGATAAGAGCATTAATGGAAGTTAGCAGTTATGATCATCTGGCGAACAAATGGTAACCATTTATATACACTATCAGAATGGCGAAAATTAGGGGAAGAGTGGACACACCAAAGAACCATAGGGGACGAAATTAAAATAGGGTGCCAAATGATTAATGGAACGACCCACGAGAAAATAACGGGGATTTTAGTTAAACCAATTTCCAAAAATGGCCAACGAGAAGGTTGTATCCGCCCAGGTAATTTAGATTGCTGGTATAATTTTACATTAACACAGAATGTAGTAATCAGCCAAAAGTTCAAAATCAAGGAGGGTGAGGGCCTCATATTAAATTTTACAATATATGCTGCACTTCCTACAGCAGTGGGACCCTTTACAACCTATGCCCCACCCCCAACCAAACTGGAACCCAAAATTTATGAAACAGGCCCATATGTAGTAAGGAACACGGGCCAACAACAATTGTTATTTAATCCAGAATGGTCTCTCAAGCATGTTGAATTGCTAATACAAATTAACGTCTGTAGTGGGTTTACGTGGCAAGGTTTTGGTAGCAGGGAGCCATAGGGGTGGTTTCTGTGAGAAAGATCTAGAAGCTGCCCCATGTTTGGGAAGGGCCCCATTGTTTTCCAGATCCGAGCCAATAAGCGATGTTGTTTTGCGCCTCTGTGAGAGCATATTTAAGACAGGGAAAAAACGCTGCGCCACACAGCAGCCGGGAGAGTCAAGGGAGTGAGAGAACAGCCTTGCACCAAGGTCAGTGTAGAGGGAGGGGGAGAGGTGCTCCAGGCGCCGGAGCAGAAGTCCCCTGCGGCCTGTGGTGAGGACCATGGTGAAGCAGGATGTCCCCCTGCAGCCCATGGAGTACCACGGTGGAGCAGGGTTCCATGCTGCAGCCCGTGGAGGAGACCACGGTGGAGCAGGTGGCCCTGCACCGACGGAGGCTGCCGCCTGTGGAAGACCCCTGCCGGAGCAGATTCCGGGCCGGACCTGTAGCCCGTGGAGAGGAGCCCACGCAGGAGCAGGTGACCCGGCAGGAGCTGCTGCCCGTAGGGGAGCCAGGTTGGAGCAGTTTTCTCCTGAGGGATGGACCCCGTGGTACGGACCCATATCTGGAGCAGTTCTGAAAGAGCTGCTGCCTGTGGGAAGCCCACGCCGGATCAGTTCATCAAGGACTGCATCCCGTGGGTGGGACCCCACAGCACAGGGGACGAGAGTGATCGAGAAGGAGCGGCAGAGAAGAAGTGCTGTAGACTGACCATAACCCCCATTCCCCCGTTCCCCTGCGCCGCTCGGGGGGAGGAGATGGAAGAGGGTGGATGGGGGGAAGGTGCTTTTGGGTTTTTTTTCCTTTGTTTTCTCACTTCTCTCGCTTGTTAGTTGTAGGCAATAAATCTTACTATCTCCTTATGCCGAGTCTGTTTTGCCCATTACAATAATTATTGCGTGATTTTCTCGTCCTTATCTCAATCCTTGAGCCCTTTTCACATATTTTCTCCCCATTCCTCTTTGAGGAGGGGGAGTGAGAGAGCGGCTGTGGTGGAGCTCGGCTGCCCACTCGAGCGGAACCACGACAGTCTTTTTTGGCGCCCAACGTGGGGCTCGAGGAATTTGAGATAAGGATGATAGTTAGTAGAAGTAACGGGCAAAAATATGTGCAGGATGATTGTTAGGAATGTACAAGTTGTGAAGAATTTAAGAAAGCAGTAACTGTGATATGTTAGTGTGGTGAAGGGACGAGGGGTGGTGTGTGTGTGTAAAATGTCCACCTTGTCGGTGCTGTGATGATGTTATGTTTATTTTGGTGTGGTGAATTCTTTTTCTTTTTGATGTAAGTGAAGTTTGTGAAGGTTGTTGTGATAATTGTAAAGTAAGAGTATGTTGTGAGTAGTCTTAAATATGCTTTTAACAGAGGCGAGGGGTGGAATGTAGTGGGTTTACGTGGCAAGGTTTTGGTAGCAGGGAGCCATAGGGGTGGTTTCTGTGAGAAAGATCTAGAAGCTGCCCCATGTTTGGGAAGGGCCCCATTGTTTTCCAGATCCGAGCCAATAAGCGATGTTGTTTTGCGCCTCTGTGAGAGCATATTTAAGACAGGGAAAAAACGCTGCGCCACACAGCAGCCGGGAGACTCAAGGGAGTGAGAGAACAGCCTTGCACCAAGGTCAGTGTAGAGGGAGGGGGAGAGGTGCTCCAGGCGCCGGAGCAGAAGTCCCCTGCGGCCTGTGGTGAGGACCATGGTGAAGCAGGATGTCCCCCTGCAGCCCATGGAGTACCACGGTGGAGCAGGGTTCCACGCTGCAGCCCGTGGAGGAGACCACGGTGGAGCAGGTGGCCCTGCACCGACGGAGGCTGCCGCCTGTGGAAGACCCCTGCCGGAGCAGATTCCGGGCCAGACCTGTAGCCCGTGGAGAGGAGCCCACGCAGGAGCAGGTGACCCGGCAGGAGCTGCTGCCCGTAGGGGAGCCAGGTTGGAGCAGTTTTCTCCTGAGGGATGGACCCCGTGGTACGGACCCATATCTGGAGCAGTTCTGAAAGAGCTGCTGCCTGTGGGAAGCCCACGCCGGATCAGTTCATCAAGGACTGCATCCCGTGGGTGGGACCCCACAGCACAGGGGACGAGAGTGATCGAGAAGGAGCGGCAGAGAAGAAGTGCTGTAGACTGACCATAACCCCCATTCCCCCGTTCCCCTGCGCCGCTCGGGGGGAGGAGATGGAAGAGGGTGGATGGGGGGAAGGTGCTTTTGGGTTTTTTTTCCTTTGTTTTCTCACTTCTCTCGCTTGTTAGTTGTAGGCAATAAATCTTACTATCTCCTTATGCCGAGTCTGTTTTGCCCGTTACAATAATTATTGCGTGATTTTCTCGTCCTTATCTCAATCCTTGAGCCCTTTTCACATATTTTCTCCCCATTCCTCTTTGAGGAGGGGGAGTGAGAGAGCGGCTGTGGTGGAGCTCGGCTGCCCACTCGAGCGGAACCACGACAACGTCTCGGCAGTTCAAACAGCCTGCTCTCCTTTCCTAAAGACATCATTTGAAGACTGGACAATATGGTCACAAAAGCAAGCACACCTCAGGGGCAGGACACGAAGAGACTTAACTGGAATGCTAGGAACAGGGTTAGGAGTTTTAAATGGAATTGATTCAGAAATATTAATGAATAAGCTAGCCACAGCAACAAGTGATTTGACAAAACTAAAACAACCCTTGCAATCATCCTTATTGGCATTGGGAACTAGCCAATGGCAAGTTTCAAAGGTGTTACCGAGATGGGAAAAGGCTGAAGACTAAGACCACAAACTAATAATCTATGCACTTAGTATGGTTCAAGATAATGTATCTTTAGCTCTTGGTTGTATGCAAGCATAGTTATGGTTGCAGGCAATGGCTGCCCTGATTATTAGGGAAGGAAGTGAAGGCATTTTTCCAGCTGAAATCCGAAAGGCAGTTTGGGACAATGCCAATGATTTTGAGAAGAAGTTCCAGTCTTGGTGGACCCTGGTGAATTTTACTTATGATCCCATTGTTAACGGGGCTACTGCCTTCGTGCTTACTATACGTAATGCTAGAGTTCATGTTATTCACCCGATCCTTGCACTAGGATTAAACCATGAGAAGACAGTGCTTTTTCCTTCGGAGCATAGAACATGGGCACAAATGGAGAATGGGAAATGGCAGTCTGTAAATCTAGAATCATGTGTTACCCGGGAACAACAAGGATTTATTTGTGAAAGTAATACAATTGATGCTCAGGATGTATGTTTTGACACCAAGCAAGGTATCTGCCACTTTGAAATTCATCCAAATACTAGTCAAAAGACTGTGCTTGTATATGTTGGTCAAGGGTGCGTGTGTTTAAGAACTGCTTGTGATTTTGTAGAAATAGACAAGGAGAATATAACTCTCCATAGCAAAAGTCATTCTAATTTTTGTATTTGTAACTTTGTTAGAATCGTCGGGTGTGATATTCTATATTTGGCACCAGTGGTATCCCACCAGCTGATCAAGTCTAACAACACAACGTATCATAAGTTACTACCTACACCTATTGGGATGAACCTCACACTAGTGAAGCAACTAGACCTGATTAAAATTTTAAAAGGCATTCAGGAAAATGGAGAGAAGACTCTAATTACTGTCCATCATGATACAAAGGAAATAAGCAGAGTTTTGCAAAGAGTAAAACGAGACACAAGTCACAACTGGTGGGATACACTTTTTGGATGGTCGCCAACTGTAACTGGAATTTTGAACACATTGAGTCACCCAATTATTGTTTTATTGATATTAGTTGGTATAAGTTTAATATTGTCTTTTGTATTACTTGTTTGGAATTGGAAATTGTTACAACGAATGTCCATGTTAACCTCCTTGACAAATGTGCATGGTAAGGTATTGAGGGGTACATATCATAAAGACTGGGAAGAAAATTTTCGTATTAAGTAAAAGAATTTACTAGATTTTCCAGAAAAGGGGGGAATGATAGAGTATAAACTCACTTTAGGATAGAATAAAACTTGTGGAATGATATTGTATAAACTTACTTTAGGATAGAATAGAACTTGTGACTAAAAGTTAGCAAGGACAAAGTAAACAACATCTTGTTATCTGTAGACCTTCTGTTACGTTTAAGCATTTTGTTATTTGAAAACATCCCGTTATCCATTAACACTCAGTCAGGCTGAGACTTGAGATAACTTGAGTCAACTGTCTGTTATGTCTTGTTAACTGAGACATCCTGTTGTCTGCCAACCCTCAGTTAAACCGAAAGACAACTCAGCATTTTTACAGCTTGGAAAACAACTGATTAAGAAAGTGCATTACGAGGAAGACCTACGGCCTTCCTCCCAAAGACCACTGCCCACATCCTGGAGACCCTGCCCCACAATTCTTGGAAGGCTTTGCGCAAGCGCAAGGACTGATAAGCTAATTAGCATATGAAGCGAGGGTAGGCGGGGTTAGGTAATTAATATGTATAGCTGCTAATTGAATATTCATTGTTTCGCTGTATAAATACGAGATAGTTTGTCATTTCGAACATGCACGATAGGCGGAAGGATCCCCCGTGCATCCAGCGCTGCAATAAAGAATATACCACTTAAGGAAATTTCAGCTTTGATCTTTAAATCAAGTCCCACCAATGTTGTGCGCACCTGACGCGGCAACTTGCCTTGGTTCTATGCAGTAAAGAGTTACATATGCATGAAGTTTCACAATACACCTATACATATTCATAACCTGTCCCCGCTTCATATTAAAATTAGTTCCAAGGAGTCATTTCCATAAACTCCTTCCATCTGCGCTTGCGCAGTGTCTCCTGGTGGTGGTTGTCGGGGGTCGTGGGGATGAAGATTGATGACTCTTCCTCATCACTGATGGTTGACATCTTGTCTTTGCGCAGACTCAGTTGCTCCTTGGCTCTTGTCCATCCGCAGGACCAGTTTCTACCAGTTTCTTAAGATAGGCTCACACTCTTATTAGGAGGCTGACCTTGGTAAAGAGGCCCAAGGCTTCTTGCTTTAATTAATTTGCACCATCCTAGTTTCATGCTGTCAGCACTCTATCTCTACTTGCCCCTAACTCCCTCTCTCAGTTCCCCCTTTTCTAAAAGTTAGTAAATTATTTTCTAAAAGATTAGTGAGTTATTGTATTCTCCTAACTCCCTCTCTCAGGCCAAGAGACATGGCATTGAGTGTGTGTATCACATCCCTTATCACCCACAAGCCTCTGGGAAGGTTGAGAGGTACAATGGACTGTGAAAGACTATGCTACGAGCATTGGGTGCTAGGACATGGAAACACTGGGATATAAATCTACCAGAGGCCACTTGGCTAGTTAACAACAGGGGGTCTGACAGCCGTCCTGGTCCTGCTGAAACAAAACCCCTACACACTGTGGGAGAAGCTAAAGTCCCTGTAGTGCATGTAGGGAAGTGGAGGGGGAAGACGGTGTGGGTTGCCCCTGCCATGGGAAAAGGCAAACCCACTCACGGGATTGTCTTCGTCCAAGGACCAGGTGGGTAATAACCTGGTGGGTTATACAGAAAGATGGGGATATCAGGTGTGTGCCTCAAGGAGATTTAACACTGGCAGAAAATTAATCTGTCATCCAAGTTATGTGTTGTAGGAGGACACTGCAGAACCAATGACAGGTCAACCTTTCAAGGAACCAGGCAAGTGCAACAGTGATGTGAGCTAAGCTGGTGCTGGTGTCAAGAAAACCAACTTCGCCTGCCCTGAGTGACCACTTTGACAGATGAAGCTGAAACCATCAACAGTTTTAAGAAAATTTTGGGGAAAGACCTATAGAATGAAAGGAAGTACAGATGTATAAATACTTCAATGGACAGAGAACAATGGTGATAAGAATATCTATATACTAAACTGTGTGGGACCTCAGTCTAAGACAAAAATGTTATGGAATAAGGGGTGGATGTTGTGTTGGGTCTGTCTGGGATGAAGTCACTTTTCCCTGCAGCAGCTCACACAGTGCTGTGCTCTGCACTCATAGCTGGAACAGTACTGATATTACTCAAGTGTCGTGTCTATTGCTGCATAGTGCTGGCACAGCATCAGGACTCCTTCCAAGCCCCCAAGAGCCAGCAGGCTGGGGGTGGGCAAGTGATGGGGAGGGGACATCGCCAGGGCAGCTGACCTAAACCAACCAAAGGGATATTCCATAACACCTGATGTCACACTCAGCAATAAAAAGGAGGGCTCTCGTGGGGGAGGGGGCTGTTCCTCTTGAACAACCGCTATGCGTTTTGAGGCCTTGCTTCCCAGGACGTAGCCGAACATCGCTCATTGATGGGAAGAAGAGAATAATTTTATTTTTTTTCCCTTCTCTCTGTGCTTCCGCACGGCCTTATTGTTTCTTTTGTTTCTTTTTCTCCCCATTCCCTTTCCCTTTAATTAAACCTTTCTCATCTCAAACCTCGAGTTCTCTGTTATATTTTCTCCCCCTTCCTCTTTGAGGAGAGGGGGAGTGAGAGAGCGGTCGTGGTGGAGATTGGCTGCCCACCCGAGTAAAACCACCACACGTGCACAGACAACTGTCGAACTTTCTAAATATATATAGAACATTGCTTTTACATATTCACAAGAAACCCAAGTACACCGATAAATATGTACAATCAGAAAAGGTATCAATTGAAACATAAACATGGGAAAGTTTTCTGAATTCTGTCAGGTGTTTAACAAACAATCCTTTAAGTCTATTACTAAGGACTTGGGGGAGCATAGTTGGAGTTTGTAATCCTGGTTGAAGTGCTCCCCATATCGTCATTAATTTTTCTCAGCTCATATAATAGCCTCCATTTTCCATTCCTTTTCTTGATTACAAACACTGAAGAATTCCAGGGCTAGTCAAGGGAACAATATGTCTCGCTTTAGGTTGTTAAGCAACTCAGCCTTCGGGCCTTATGTATCCTATTCTTATCGAAGAAAAAACATATCCATCTCCTTTTCAAGGCCAATAGGGCCTGGGTCAAAAGGCACGTCCAGGTCACCAGGGGGCGTAACAGCAAAAGCCTTCGATGGCTGTAGCAGCAGAGGGGCCGATGGAGTAGCAGTCGGATCAGTAAAGGAGCCCGCAGCTCCCTCACTATCTGGCAAACCACGTTTCCGACTGTGGTCCCACATGGCTCTTTAAAGCCTCAGAGACTGCTCGCCAGGTGCTGAGCAATCCCACCGCAACCTTGTCGTTTTTAGTTGCAGAGTCCCACACCTTGACCTCAATTTGGTCCCATATCTCAAGATCATAAAATGTCCGATTGTTAATAAGGAGAATAAGCTGTAAGGTTAACAGGACAGTCTTTGTTTCTAAGGACGTATGATTCCCCATAATGCGCAGCTGCTTACCAGCGAGAGGCAGTTGTGTGCGCGGGTCTGCTTCTCTCAGCTTGAGCTTCTCTCCAGCTCCAGTGCGCCTGTTTCCAGTGACTTTCTGTACGAGCTTCTTTGAGTGGTTTGCTGAGTTTGGCCAAACCTATCTTCATGAGGCGATCGATGTGCCTGAAGGCTGAGTTGCTTAACAACCTAAAGTGAGACACATTGTTCCCATGACTAGCCCTGGAATTCTCTGGTGTTTGTATTCAAGAAAAGGAATGGAAAATGGAGGCTGTTATAAGTCATGGAAGATATGGGAGCACTTCAACCAGGCCAGCTATGCTCCCCCAGTCATGGACATTGACAGTAACAGACTTAAAGGATTGTTTGTTACCTTTCCTGATTGTACATATTGTGAGGAATGTTTTAACAGTTCGTGTCCATAAAGAACAATTCTGTTTGAATCCTGTCTGCCTCTGGGCCCTGCACTGGCAATTCAATTCTTGAACCACAGCTGCAGTGTGTCCCAGTCTCCCCCTCATTCTAGTCAATTTATCACTCCTTAAATTTATGAACCTGTTTGCTTTTGTTATTCCGGACTTCTATTTCTAACACTGCTATAGATGTGTCTGTGAATGGCTGGGGAAGAATGTTTTAATTACTCGTGAAGCTGTTTGTGTTTGATGTCTGGGAGTTTCAGAACAACTGATAACAACTAGTGACTGTTATGGGATACTATGCGGATCTTTGGTATCTGGTTAGGGGGGCCGAGAGATAAAGAGGAAGGAGAAAGAAGCTGAAGGACGGCTGGGAGACAAGACTTGAAGAGAATGTTCTATAAACTTGGTATGGTGCCCAGTAAGTACAAAGGGGGAGAGGAAGACTACGAGCCTTCAGCATGAAAGACCCCTAGAGACCCCCAGAAGAGACCCCAGAGGAGACTGCGCATGCTCCAGTAGGAGGAACTGCACCCCGGAAGCTAATTTTAATAATCTATTTTTTTAGAAGTAGTAATGAATATGTATTAGTCTAGGAGCATAAAAATCAGCTGCTTGATGTAACTGGTGTGCGTCCTGGTGGAGTGGAGACTCCCGGTGCACCCAGCGCTGTTTGCTTACCTCTATTCCTTTATATTCTTTTAATAAATCCTATTTTTTTATTTAATCCTAATTTGAATCCTGAGCCATTTATAACAATTTGGGGGCTCGTCCGGGATGGCTATAGTTCCTGAATTCTGATTTAATCTAGGAGAGGCGCCCCACCATTTGGTGGTTCCTGTTTGAGTCAGATCGGGACTAATGCCATCCTGAACCTGAATAAAGGTAAGCAAAGAATTTGATTTTTTTTGAGCTCCCTTGCCGGCTGTTTTTTGCCCGTAATTCTGCGCGCGAAGATCCGGACGAAGACGACAGGGTCGTTTGGATACCGTTCGGTTGGATTCCGGTGTCCAGAATCGAACCGGATGAAGACGACAGTCGTTTGTGGATACCGTCTGGTTCGATCCCAGACGAAGACAGCAGAGATACTTCTGGATACCGTCCAGTTGGATTCTGGATGAAGATGACTGATTCGTAAGATACCGTCCGGTTGGGTAAAGGTGCAGTTGCCAGTGTTTGTGTGTGAGAGTGTAACTGAGACTTCTAAAGTCAGCGTGGAGGTCTTTTTGTTTTCTCACCGGTTCTAATCTCCTGTCGGGGGGGCTGGGCTGGTGAAGAGAGGGATACGTGGGTGGGTGATAGGTCCTAAACCCCCTGCAAGACACTCTCACTGGGGGCAACCAAGGGCTGTGGGAATTGCCACTAGTAAAATTCCCGGATGGGTCAGATAAAATCGAAGACCAAGGACCAGAAAGGGAGCAAATTACCAGATATATGACCAAAAAGTCCATTATGAATAATGATTAGAAATTGGAACAATAGGGGCCCCAGAAAATTAAAATACTGGATCATTTTCAATTTACTCTTTATGATAGAATGACCAAAAGAACCCTTAAGACCCCATGTATTTTGATCCACGGAGGACAGGGTCTGTCAGGCTTTGAACATTAATAGTAGAATACCCATGGATCCGGAAAAGAGCAAGCTGAAACATTGGAATTAGAAATTAGAGAACAATTGATTAAGAATGAATATGTGCTACATTTGTGCCTGTGCTGCACTTATACCACCAGATAACAGGAGCCTCTCGGACCCCGAGAACCAGATCAAAAACAACCTCACGGTTCGGACTTTAATCAAGGGGTCTGAGATAAGGAGGACTGTTCACAAAGGGACAGGTTAGGAATATGTATATGTATAGGAATGTTCATGTATATGTAACTCTTTACTAGAGCAATTTGCCACGTTAGGCGTGCACGACTCTGGTGGGACTACCCGCCCCGTGCTGCATGGAACTGAGTAAACATACCTACTTTACAATCTTACTGATTGTGGAGTCAGCTTTCTGTGAGTCATTTTGGTGAGCCAGGCAGGAGACACTCTGCTTGGCTGTGGGATCGGCTGCGGCCCGGACGCCCCTAGGTGCATCCTGAGTGTTTTGCTCGGAGGGGACTCCACTCTCAGCTGCTCACCGCAGGAGCAGACAAAGATCTCCTGAAACTGCAGACAAACGGTATGTTTTCGGCTGCTGGAGGGATACTAACTGGAGTGTTAATAATTGTATGTGTTTTTATGTATGTATTTTGTGTTGATATTTTGTATATTGTAATATTTGCATATTGTATGTATTTTGTGTTGAAAGTATTTGTGTAAGTGTAAGGGTTTGAAACAAAGTGTTACAAGTCACTTCACGAAGAACACAGCCAGAGACAATACTGGTTTGGTTGGTTATCATTCTAAATTATATTCCTGTGGTATGAATGAGATGTGCTGGAGGCCTCTGTGTGCTACTGTGCTGTGTGAGTGAGACGCAGCGTTGCTGCAAAGCGAGTGCAGAGTTCCAATCCATGGTTCCGTACTCTCCGCAAGGGGAGTGGGCAGAGACAAATGAAGTGCTTGACAGACTGAAAAGAAGTGCTGTTTTATCCAAGTTTGAGTGGTGGTGCCTAATATATGGGCCCGGTGTATCTTGTGTATCCTATTTTTGCTCTTAAATGTTTTGACTGTGACAAGAAAAAGGCAGGAGCATGATCTGACTCTACTGGTGCTTTCGGCTGTGCTTCCTGCAACATATGAGGCCCGCACAGGCCGAGACCTGGACTCACTGAGACCTGAACAGGCCGAGAGACCGGAGCGGCGCCGAGAGACTGGAGCGGCGCTGGGAGAACAGAGAAACTACGGAGGGACTACCGCTGGACGGAGAGAGCCCTGAGAGACGCTGCAGAGCCACGGACGGCTCTGAGAGACACAGAATAGACCTGACAGAAGCTGCAAAACGCGGGGAAATTGAAGTAATTGCGGGACATCCGAGATCGAGTTGCTACGGGAGACCAGAGGCGTCAGTGGACAACGGCAGTCGACTCTCACCGTGAGGCGAGTCGGCACATAGCAGAGGGGCGGACATCAGGACCCTGCAGCCTGTCTGACGTAACCATGGAGGCAGCGGCAGCAGCGGCTGTGCTGCTTCACTCTAGCATTCTTTTTATAAAAGGTTTATCTTGCAATGCAAAAAAGACTATTAGTCCCCAGATCGGTGTTATAACTGTCAGTTTGACCTCAGTGCCAGGAAAGCTCATGGAGCAGATCCTCCTGAGAGTCATCATGCAGCAATTGCAGGGGAAGCAGGCGATCAGGCCCAGTCAGCATGGCTTTATGAAAGGCAGGTCATGCCTGACGAACCTGATCTCCTTCTATGACAGAGTGACGCGCTGGGTGGATGAGGGAAAGGCTGTGGATGTGGTCTACCTTGACTTCAGCAAGGCTTTTGACACCGTCTCCCACAGCATTCTCCTCAAGAAACTGGCTGCTCTTGGCTTGGACTGGCGCACGCTTCGTTGGGTTAGAAACTGGCTGGATAGCCGGGCCCAAAGAGTCGTGGTGAATGGAGCCAAGTCCAGTTGGAGGCCAGTCACTAGTGGCGTCCCCCAGGGCTCGGTGCTGGGGCCGGTCCTCTTTAATATCTTCATCGATGATCTGGACGAGGGCATCGAGTGCACCCTCAGTAAGTTCGCAGATGACACCAAGTTAGGTGCGTGTGTCGATCTGCTTGAGGGTAGGAAAGCTCTGCAGGAGGATCTGGATAGGCTGCACCGATGGGCTGAGGTCAACTGCATGAAGTTCAACAAGGCCAAGTGCCGGGTCCTGCACCTGGGGCGCAATAACCCCAAGCAGAACTACAGACTGGGAGAGGAATGGTTGGAGAGCTGCCAGGCGGAGAAGGACCTGGGAGTGATGGTGGATAGTCAGCTGAATATGAGCCAGCAGTGTGCTCAGGTGGCCAAGAAGGCCAACGGCATCCTGGCTTGTATCAGGAACAGCGTGACCAGCAGGGCGAGGGAGGTGATCATCCCCCTGTACTCAGCTCTGGTGAGGCCGCACCTCGAGTACTGTGTTCAGTTTTGGGCCCCTCGCTACAAGAAGGACATCGAGGTGCTTGAGCGGGTGCAGAGAAGGGCGACGAAGCTGGTGAGGGGCCTGGAGAACAAGTCCTACGAGGAGCGGCTGAGGGAGCTGGGCTTGTTCAGCCTGGAGAAGAGGAGGCTCAGGGGTGACCTTATCGCTCTTTTTAGGTACCTCAAGGGAGGCTGTAGCGAGGTGGGGGTTGGCCTGTTCTCCCACGTGCCTGGTGACAGGACGAGGGGGAATGGGCTTAAGTTGAGCCAGGGGAGTTTTAGGTTAGATGTTAGGAAGAACTTCTTCACTGAAAGGGTTGTTAGACATTGGAACAGGCTGCCCAGGGAAGTGGTGGAGGCACCATCCCTGGAAGTCTTCAAAAGACGTTTAGATGTAGAGCTTAGGGATATGGTTTAGTGGAGGGCTGTTAGCGTTAGGTTGGAGGTTGGACTCGATGACCTTGAGGTCTCTTCCAACCTAGAAATTCTGTGATTCTGTGAACTATTACTAATGACGACTTAGCTCTATTGCAGGGCAGGAGTGCAGAGACGCAGATTACACTGCCAAATGACCACCGGTAGGCTCTTTCACAAACCGCTTCTAAGGTTGCAGCTGGCACTGCCTGCAGCCGTATAGCAGACGTTACACTCTCTTTCCTAACTAGTAATCATGTGTCATCCATTTGTGGTGAATGGCCAGTCGCAAAAAGAAAAGGGGGGAGACAAAGACAGAAACGGTACAAGGAGGATGCCACTGACACTAACAGCATGGGTAATAGGAGTAGTATAAGTGACACAGGTGACGGTGTGGGGCGGTGGTGGGTGCTGCCGCGCTGCGGGGCGCTCTGCCTGCTGCTCGCCCTCGCCGGCCTGTGCACTGCTGCCAACGGTGCTAGAGCAAAATGTGAAGACTGCTCAGATGGCAGTGATGAGAGTGCTTGTGTGAAGAAGATGTGTGAAGAAGATGTGTGCTGAATCTGACTTTGTGTGCAACAGTGGTCAGTGTGTGCCAAACAGATGGCAGTGTGATGGGGATCTGGACTGTGAAGATGGGTCTGACGAAAGTGCTGAGCTGTGTCATATGAGAGCATGCCGGGTAAATGAAATCAGCTGTGGTCCTCAGTCAACCCAGTGTATCCCAGTGTCCTGGAAATGTGATGGTGAAAAGGACTGTGACAGTGGAGAAGATGAAGAGAATTGTGGCATTGTGACTTGTAGTGCAGCAGAATTCACATGCAGTAGTGGGCAATGTATTTCCAAAAGCTTTGTCTGCAATGTTCAAGATGACTGCAGTGATGGTAGCAATGAGCTGGAGTGTGCACCTCCTACCTGTGGTGTTCATGAGTTTCAGTGCAAGAGTTCTGCCTGCATCCCTATCAGCTGGGTGTGTGATGATGATGCTGACTGCTCCGACCACTCGGATGAATCTTTGGAGCAGTGTGGCCACCAGCCTGCACCTCCAGTGAAGTGTTCTGCGAGTGAGGTGCAGTGCGGCTCAGGTGAATGTATCCACAAGAAGTGGCGATGTGATGGAGATCCTGATTGCAAGGATGGAAGTGATGAAATTAATTGCCCTTCTCGGACCTGCAGGCCAGACCAGTTCAGATGTGAAGATGGGAACTGTGTCCATGGGAGTAGGCAGTGCAATGGTGTGAGAGACTGGATGGCACTGATGAAGCAAACTGTAACAATGTTATTCAGTGCTCTGGACCTGGCAAATTCAAGTGCAGAAGTGGAGAATGCATAGATATCAATAAAGTGTGTAACCAGCAGAGAGACTGCAAGGACTGGGGTGATGAGCCCCTGTGAGAACCGCAGAAAGGGACCCACGCATCCAGAATAAAAGGACCAGTAACTACTGAAACTTGGAGGGTTGAGTCCCGCTCCTGGGAAACTGAAACTCAAGCTAAGGGAGAACTAATATTCTGGCAACGAGGCTCTGCATGAATTAAGGATGCCAAATAAAGGGGACAAGCCTAAAGGGAGAAAAGGGAGAAGGGAAGACCGGGGCAGGACCCTCCACTGCGGTGTGTATGGTCTACCGAGGGAGGCAACCCCTATGGGTATTGACTGCCGAGTGAGAGGGCCTCGACCGGACTTCTCCCACACTAAGGTCAGGTTGTCCTGAGAAAATAACATAAGAACCTTTTTAAACCTATATAAAATTGTGATTCGTTTTACAGGAGCTGGATCACCCTGACAGGCCGAACGGTAACACAAGCCTGAATCGACCCTAAAGGCGTTTGCCTATTATGATCCAGCTACGTGGGCAGAAGATAGATCCTGGGGCTATAGGACCTCAGTATATATACTTAATAGAATAATTAGGTTATTAGCTGTAATAGAAATAGTTATAAATGATGAGAACTGATCTAAATGAGTTATAAAGATGAGAACTGCTTTGTATCAAAATTGCCTAGCTTTGGATTATTTACTAGCACAAGAAGGAGAAGTCTGTGGAAAATTTAGCTTTAGTAGTTGCTGTTTAAAGATTGATAAAAAGGGTGTTTCTTCCTAGTAGCTGATAGAATGTTATGTTCCGGTTTAGGATGAGAAGAATGTTAATAATATGATGATGTTTTAATTGTTTTTAATTGTTACAGAGCAGTGCTTACACCAAGCCAAGGACCAAGCCAAATTCAGCTTCTCACTGTCCTGCCAGCAGGCAGGCTGGGAGGAGGGCCGGACTGCTCAGGGTTAGGTTGGGCATCGGACAGCAGGTAGTGAGCAATTGCAATTGTGCATCACTTGTTTTGTACACATTATTACTAGTAGTACTATTATCATCATTATTGTTATTATTATTACTGTTATTATCTTCTTGTTTTTATCTCAACTCACAGGCTTCACTTTCCCATTTCTCTCTCCCATCCCAGAGAAGGAGGGGGGGGAGGTGAGCGAGCAAACACAAACCTGGAAGGATATGGAATGGGATTTATTTTCATGGCTGCCTGGTGGACCATGGGTTAAAAGAGTGTTATTTTTATTGTTATGTGGTGTAATGATGTTATTGTTTATACCTTGTATGATACCTTGTCTTACATTATTAATACACCGGGTGATAAATAGTACATTGGTAATAACTTCATTAAAAAAAGAAGGGAATATGTCAATTATGATGCTTAAGAATTGGACCCTCCAAGAACAAACTGATGAAATCCAATTATTAATAACAGAAGAGACACGAATTGGGGATATTAAAAAGAAGATAAGGGATTGTGAGGAATGTTTTAACAGTTCGTGTCCATAAAGAACAATTCTGTTTGAATCCTGTCTGCCTCTGGGCCCTGCACTGGCAATTCAATTCTTGAACCACAGCTGCAGTGTGTCCCAGTCTCCCCCTCATTCTAGTCAATTTATCACTCCTTAAATTTATGAACCTGTTTGCTTTTGTTATTCCGGACTTCTATTTCTAACACTGCTATAGATGTGTCTGTGAATGGCTGGGGAAGAATGTTTTAATTACTCGTGAAGCTGTTTGTGTTTGATGTCTGGGAGTTTCAGAACAACTGATAACAACTAGTGACTGTTATGGGATACTATGCGGATCTTTGGTATCTGGTTAGGGGGGCCGAGAGATAAAGAGGAAGGAGAAAGAAGCTGAAGGACGGCTGGGAGACAAGACTTGAAGAGAATGTTCTATAAACTTGGTATGGTGCCCAGTAAGTACAAAGGGGGAGAGGAAGACTACGAGCCTTCAGCATGAAAGACCCCTAGAGACCCCCAGAAGAGACCCCAGAGGAGACTGCGCATGCTCCAGTAGGAGGAACTGCACCCCGGAAGCTAATTTTAATAATCTATTTTTTTAGAAGTAGTAATGAATATGTATTAGTCTAGGAGCATAAAAATCAGCTGCTTGATGTAACTGGTGTGCGTCCTGGTGGAGTGGAGACTCCCGGTGCACCCAGCGCTGTTTGCTTACCTCTATTCCTTTATATTCTTTCAATAAATCCTATTTTTTTATTTAATCCTAATTTGAATCCTGAGCCATTTATAACAATATGTATAGGCATACTCGGGTTTGGTATGTAAAAGCAATGTTCTGTATATTTAGAAAGTTTGATGTTTGTGTGTGTGTGTTGGTAGAGTGTAGACTCCCCGCGCACCCAGCGCTGTTTACTTGCCTTTTATAAATATTCCTTTTATAAATATTACTAAATTCAGATTGAGTTGAGACTTCATTTATAACAACTCCAATTAATATCCCTGCAGCAGATGAAAATATTACCCAGATAACTTTGTCACAATTGTGAGAGGCCCGCTTACCCTTCTCCTGCTTCTTATACAGTCATTAGCAGGTCCGTCCTGGCTCCCAAAACTGGGATGCAGCTGTAACCTCGGATTTGCTCAATCTGCTCCCAAGATTGCTAGCGGCTGTTACATCAGTCAGCAAATCCCCCTTGACCACTCCATTGGTCAGCCTGTAGGGTACCCTCCTCCCTTATGGGGGCTACGCTGCAGGCCAAATGTCTCTGCGCCATTTACC
Source organism: Netta rufina (assembly GCF_964035555.1). NCBI lineage: Eukaryota > Metazoa > Chordata > Aves > Anseriformes > Anatidae > Netta > Netta rufina. The sequence continues at coordinate 9,710,377 of NC_140139.1, forward strand.
AGCTGTCCCAGCCACACGTACGACTTACAGGCTCTTCCTGTACTGTTACACATACCATTTGTCCACAGTCCAGCAGGTCGTTGTCTGCCCCTGCAGTGAGCGGCTGAGAAGCGGAGTTCCTCCAGGGAATTGTGGCTGGCACGCACTAGGATGTCCGTGGCGTGGCCACTCCTGTGGGCAGGCAGAGTCTCATTCTCCTCTTCATTACTGATTCAAAGATCGAAGCCGAAATTTCTAAGTGACGAAGTATCCTTTATTGTCAGCGCTGGATGCACGGGGGATCCTTCCACCTAACATGCATGTTCGAAGTAACAAACTATCTCATACTTATACAGCAAAACAATGAATATTCAATTAATGCTTATACATATTCATTACCTAAACCCGCCTACTCTTGCTTCGTATGCTAATTAGCCTATCAGTCCTTGCGCTTGTGCAAAGCCTCCCAAGAATTGTGGGCTGGGGTCTTCAGGACGTGGGGAGTGGTCTTTGGGAGGAAGACCGTAGGTCTTCCTCATGATGTACTTTTCACCTTTTGCTAAAGAATGCCAAGTTGGCTGAATCAGTTGTTTTCCAAGCTGCAGGAATGCCGAGTTGGCTCAAGTTATCTCAAGTTTCAGCATAACTGAAAGTTGACAGATAACAAGATGTTGTATATTTTGTTCTCATTATATTTTAACTACAAGATTTATTCTAACTTAAAGTGAGTTTATACAATATAATTCCCCCCTTTTCTGGAAAATCTAGTAAATTCTTTTACTTAATATGAAAATTTTTCTTCCCAGTCTTTATGATATGTACCCCTCAATACCTTGCCATGCACGTTTGTCAAGGAGACTAACATGGATATTCATTGTAACAATTTCCAATTCCAAACAAGTAATACAAAAGACAATATTAAACTTATACCAACTAATATCAATAAAACAATAATTGGGTGACTCAATGTGCTCAAAATCCCAGGAGCAGTTGGTGACCATCCAAAGAGTGTATCCCAATAGGTGTAGGTAATAACTTATGATACATTGTGGTGTTAGTCTTGATCAACTGATGGGATACCACTGGTGCCAAATATAGAAAATCACACCCGACGATTCTAACAAAGTTACAAATACAAAAATTAGAATGACTTTTGCTACAGAGAGTTATGTTCTCTTGATCTACTTCTACAAAATCACAAGCAGTTCTTAAACACACACAGATGAATTTCAAAGTGGCAAACACCTTGCTCCGTGTCAAGACATACATCCTGAGCATCAATTGTATTACTTTCACAAATAAATCCTTGTTGTTCCCGGGTAACACATGATTCTAGATTTACAGACTGCCATTTCCCATTCTCCATCCGTGCCCATGTTCTATGCTCCGAAGGAAAAAGCACTGTCTTCTCATGGTTTAATCCTAGTGCAATGATCGGGTGGATAACATAAACTGTGGCATTACATATAGTAAGCATGAAGGCAGTAGCCATGCAAACAATGGGATCATAGGTAAAATTTACCAGGGTCCACCAAGACTGGAACTTCTTCTCAAAATCATTGGCATTGTCCCAAACAATCTTTCGGACTTCAGCCGGAAAAATGCCTTCACTTCCTTCCCTAATGATCAAGGCAGCCATTGCCTGTAACCATAACTATGCTTGCATACAACCAAGAGCTAAAGATACATTATCTTGAACCATACTAAGTGCATCTATTATTAGTTTGTGGTCTTAGTCTTCAGCCTTTTCCCATCTCGGTAACACCTTTGAAACTTGCCATTGGCTAGTTCCCAATGCCAATAAGGATGATTGCAAGGGTTGTTTTAGTTTTGTCAAATCACTTGTTGCTGTGGCTAGCTTATTCATTAATATTTCTGAATCAATTCCATTTAAAACTCCTAACCCTGTTCCTAGCATTCCAGTTAAGTCTCTTCGTGTCCTGCCCCTGAGGTGTGCTTGCTTTTGTGACCATATTGTCCAGTCTTCAAATGATGTCTTTAGGAAAGGAGAGCAGGCTGTTTGAACTGCCGAGACGTTAATTTGTATTAGCAATTCAACATGCTTGAGAGACCATTCTGGATTAAATAACAATTGTTGTTGGCCCGTGTTCCTTACTACATATGGGCCTGTTTCATAAATTTTGGGTTCCAGTTTGGTTGGGGGTGGGGCATAGGTTGTAAAGGGTCCCACTGCTGTAGGAAGTGCAGCATATATTGTAAAATTTAATATGAGGCCCTCACCCTCCTTGATTTTGAACTTTTGGCTGATTACTACATTCTGTGTTAATGTAAAATTATACCAGCAATCTAAATTACCTGGGCGGATACAACCTTCTCGTTGGCCATTTTTGGAAATTGGTTTAACTAAAATCCCCGTTATTTTCTCGTGGGTCGTTCCATTAATCATTTGGCACCCTATTTTAATTTCGTCCCCTATGGTTCTTTGGTGTGTCCACTCTTCCCCTAATTTTCGCCATTCTGATAGTGTATATAAATGGTTACCATTTGTTCGCCAGATGATCATAACTGCTAACTTCCATTAATGCTCTTATCATCTGTTGTTACGGCTTCGGTCCAAGGCCACTCCCCATTCTCTATTATCGTAGAGGCACCTTCTTGAATCACAATTACAACTATAAGCCATAGAAACAAAACAATTCTATCAACAAAATTTCTGCCAACCATATTACCAAATACTCCCTACCGTAATGTCCTCATTTTGTTCAACTAAGCTTTAGTTTCAGTTCATCGTCACCTGGCGTTACTTTCCAGCAGGCTTCTGGAGCTTTCTTCACTCGGGAATGGTGGATCCAAGCGGCTTGTTCTCTAATCTTGATAGCAGTATGAGTTGTCAGCAACACTTGATACGGTCCATTCCATTTTTCCTCTAGGGATTGTCCTGAAAACGTCTTTACATATATAATCCCCGGGCTTAAAGGGGTGGATTGGTTGATCCAACCCTCTAGCCCTGGTCCCTAACACAAATTAAGGTACTTTATTTAATTGTTTCTGAAGTTCAGTTATATAAGCATATAAATATTCTGATCCCAACTGTGTTAGATCCTCTCCACTAAATAGAAATTGATACGGCCTTCCATATAAGATTTCAAAGGGACTCAAATTCTCTTTTGTTCTAGGTTTAACTCTGATTCTAAGTAATGCTAAAGGGAGGGATTGAGGCCATAACAAATTAGCTTCTTGTCCGATTTCAGCTATTTGTTGTTTAATTAAATTGTTCATTTTTTCTACTTGTCCACTTGCCTGCGGTCTATAAGGAGTATGCAGTTGCCAATCTATCTTTAGAATCTTTCTTATCTGTTATACTACTTGCACACAAAAATGTGAACCTCTCTCAGAAGACATTGCTACTGGAATCCCAAAGCGTGGTATTATTTCATTTAACAAGACTTTAACCACTTCTCTTGCTTTGTTTGTTCGACAGGGAATGGCTTCGGGCCATCCTGAAAACGTGTAAGTCAGAACCAGTAAATAACGATACCCCCTTTTCTAGGGAGTTCTGAAAAATCAATTTGCCACTGTTGCCCCGGATAATTTCACAGAATCACAGAATTTCTAGGTTGGAAGAGACCTCAAGATCATCGAGTCCAACCTCTGACCTAACACTAACAGTCCCCACTAAACCATATCCCTAAACTCTACATCTAAACGTCTTTTAAAGACTTCCAGGGATGGTGACTCCACCACTTCCCTGGGCAGCCTGTTCCGATGCCTCACAACCCTTTCGGTAAAGAAGTTCTTCCTAACATGCAACCTAAAGCTCCCCTGGCTCAACTTAAGCCCATTCCCCCTCGTCCTGTCACCAGGCACGTGGGAGAACAGACCAACCCCCACCTCGCTACAGCCTCCTTTGAGGTACCTGTAGAGAGCGATAAGGTCGCCCCTGAGCCTCCTTTTCTCCAGGCTGAACAAGCCCAGCTCCCTCAGCCGCTCCTCGTAGGACTTGTTCTCCAGGCCCCTCACCAGCTTCGTCGCCCTTCTCTGGACCCGCTCAAGCACCTCGATGTCCTTCTTGTAGCGAGGGGCCCAAAACTGAACACAGTACTCAAGGTGCGGCCTCACCAGAGCCGAGTACAGGGGGACAATCACCTCCCTAGCCCTGCTGGCCACACTGTTCCTGATACAAGCCAGGATGCTGTTGGCCTTCTTGGCCACCTGAGCACACTGCTGGCTCATATTCAGCTGACTATCCACCATCACTCCCAGGTCCTTCTCTGCCTGGCAGCTCTCCAACCACTCATCTCCCAGCCTGTAACTCTGCTTGGGGTTATTGCGTCCCAGGTGCAGGACCCGGCACTTGGCCTTGTTAAACTTCATGCAGTTGACCTCAGCCCATCGGTGCAGCCTATCCAGATCCTCCTCCAGAGCCTTCCTACCCTCAAGCAGATCGACACATGCACCTAGCTTGGTGTCATCTGCAAACTTACTGAGGGTGCACTCAATGCCCTCATCCAGATCATCGATGAAGATATTAAAGAGGACCGGCCCCAGCACCGAGCCCTGGGGAACGCCACTAGTGACTGGCCTCCAACTGGACTTGACTCCATTCACCACGACTCTTTGGGCCCAGCTATCCAGCCAGTTTCTAACCCAACGAAGCGTGCGCCAGTCCAAGCCAAGAGCAGCCAGTTTCTTGAGGAAAATGCTGTGGGAAACGGTGTCAAAAGCCTTGCTGAAGTCAAGGTAGACCATATCCACAGCCTTTCCCTCATCCACCCAGCGCGTCACTTTGTCATAGAAGGAGATCAGGTGCGTCAAGCAGGACCTGCCTTTCATAAACCCATGCTGACTGGGCCCGATCGCCTGCTTGCCCTGCAAGTGCTGCGTGATGACTCTCAAGATAATCTGCTCCATGAGTTTCCCTGGCACTAAGGTCAAACTGACAGGCCTGTAGTTTCCCGGGTCTGCCCTCCGGCCCTTCTTGTAGATGGGCGTCACATTTGCTAGCCGCCAGTCAACTGGGACCTCCCCGGATAGCCAGGACTGCTGATAAATGATGGTAAGCGGCTTGGCCAGCTCCTCTGCCAGTTCTCTCAGTACCCTTGGGTGGATCCCATCCGGCCCCATCGACTTGTGCACATCCTTTACCAATTATTCTAAATTTGATTATATTCTTGGTATTGGGGTTATTGTGTAAACAAATGCTATGTTGTTGAGTTACTTGTTTTATCGTTGTATATAAATTTCGTCCCACTAATGTCTGACTCAGGCTCTTATGCAATGTGTTAGCTCCTGTCGTGGTTCTGCTCGAGTGGGCATCCGAGCTCCACCACAGCCACGCTGTCACTCCCCCTCCTCAAAGAGGAATGGGGAGAAAATACGATGAAAAGGGCTCAAAGGTTGAGATAAGGACGAGAAGATCACGCAGTAATTATTGTAACGGGCAAAACAGACTCTGCATAGGGATATAGTAAGATTTATTGCTTATTACTAACAAGCTAGAGAAGTGAGAAACAAAGGAAAGAAACCAAAAGCACCTTCCCTCCCCATCCACCCTCTTCCACCTCCTCCCCCTGAGAGGCACAGGGGAATGGGGGTTATGGTCAGTCTACAGCACTTCTTCTCTGCCGCTCCTTCTCGGTCACTCTCGTCCCCTGTGCTGTGGGGTCCATCCCACGGGATACAGTCCTTGATGAACTGATCCAGCGTGGGCTTCCCACAGGCAGCAGCTCTTCCAGAACTGCTCCAGATATGGGTCCGTACCACAGGGTCCATCCCTCAGGAGAAAACTGCTCCAACCTGGGTCCCCTACGGGCAGCAGCTCCTGCCAGGTCACCTGCTCCTGCGTGGGCTCCTCTCCACGGGCTACAGGTCCGGCCCAGAATCTGCTCCGGCAGGGGTCTTCCACAGGCCGCAGCCTCCGTCAGTGCAGGGCCACCTGCTCCACCGTGGTCTCCTCCATGGGCTGCAGCGTGGAACCCTGCACCACCATGGTACTCCATGGGCTGCAGGGGGACATCCTGCTTCACCATGGTCCTCACCACAGGCCGCAGGGGACTTCTGCTCCGGCGCCTGGAGCACCTCTCCCCCTCCTTCTTCACTGCCCTTGGCGCCTGCAAGGCTGTTCCTCACTCCTCTCACTCTCCCAGTTGCTGTGTGGCGCAGTGTTTTTTTCCCCTGTCTTAAATCTGCTCTCACAGAGGCACAAAACGACATCGCTTATTGGCTCAGCTCTGGTCAGCAGTGGGGCCCTTACCAAACACGGGGCAGCTCCTAGATCCTTCTCATAGAAACCACCCCTATGGCCCCCTGCTACCAAAACCTTGCCATGTAAACCCACTACAGCTCCCCAGTGTGTTTTATTGTGTTCTGTAAGAACTATGAGCCATGTCAAATTAGAGGGTATTATTATGCGGTTATCTTTTAAATATACCAATCCATCTGGTTTCATTTTACCTTTCAAATCTTCAATTAATTTTAAGTCTTCTTTTGTATAATTTGGCTTTTGGTTCATGTATATAGTTTGGATTTTACCGTCTGGTATCAAAGACAATGCCTTCACCTTAATTATTTCAGCTGCCTGTTTAGCCTCCTGATCTGCCAATCGATTTCCAGTTTCAAAATCGGCGTTCCCCTTTTGGTGTCCCCGACAATGCATGATAGCTACCTTTTCTGGTTGTTTTACAGCCTCTAACAATTTTAAAATTTCTTCAGCATGTTTTATCTGTTTTCCCTGAGTGGTCAGCAATCCACGTTCTTTCCAAATCGCTCCATGAGCATGTACCATGCCGAATGCATATTTAGAATCTGTCCAAATATTTATTTTCCTTCCTGCTGCTAGTTCCAGTGCTCGTGTAAGAGTAAATTATCTCTGCCTTCTGGGCGGACGTTCCAGGGGGTAATGGTTTAGACTCGATTACCTATTGAGTGGTTGTAACGGCGTACCCTGCCTTACGTTGTCCTTGTTTCACAAAGCTGCTTCCATCAGTATACCAAGATTCATCAGCATCTTCTAAAGGTTCTTCTTTAAGATCGGGTCGACTAGAATACACAGTCTCCATTGTTTCTATACAATCATGGGTTATGGGTTCATCCAGAGTTCCGCTAAGGAAAGAAGCTGGATTTACGACGTTAGTGACCACAATTTCCACATCATCTTGTTCTACTAATATTGCTTGATATTTTAAAAATCTCTGTGGTGAAAGCCAATGGTTTCCTTTTTGTTCCAAAACTGCTGAGACCGTATGGGAAACTAACACTGTCATTCTCTGTCCCATTGTCTCGTTTATAGGGACCCAGTCTTTGTGCTAGTGCTCCCAAAGCTATCCCTTGTCTCTCATGAGAGAACAACCAAAAGGGTTTCGAGAGATCCGGTAATCCCAAAGCTGGAGCTTGCATCAGTTCTCATTTAAGTTGTTTAAAGGCGTTTCGTGCTTCTCCAGTCCAGACTAACTTTGACTGATTACTCTTTATCAATTCATATAGAGGCTTTACCATTAGTCCATAATTATAAATCCAAAGGCGACACCAACCAGTCATTCCTAAAAAGGTTCGTAGCTCCTTTACCGTTTGGGGTTCTGGAGTCCAGCAAATGACCTCCTTACGTTCAGTTCCTAGTTCTCGCTGACCTCCCGAAATTCCAAATCCCAAGTAGGTCACGCGTTGTTGAACCAGCTGGACTTTCTGTTGAGAGACTCGATATCCATTTAAACCCAGAAAATTAAGGAGACTTATAGTCCATTGAATACAACTCTCTTTAGTCTCGGTAGCTATTAAGAGATCATCTACGTATTGTAACAAAGCCCCTTCAGTGTCCGGAGGTATCCAAGTCTTGAGTTCCTTTGCTAATTGGTTTCCAAAAATAGTGGGGCTATTCTTGAATCCTTGAGGTAGCACTGTCCACGTAAGCTGTGTCTTTCTGCCTGAGTCAGGGTTTTCCCATTCAAAGGCAAATAGCTTTTGGCTTTCTGTGGCTAAGGCTAGGCAGAAGAAGGCATCTTTTAAATCCAGTACGGTAAACCAGACTTGACTATTCTTTAATTTAGTCAAAGTATAAGGGTTTGCCACTACTGGATGTATATCCTCGGTGATCTTATTTATGGCCCTCAGATCCTGAACTAGCCTATATCTTTTTCCATCTGCCTTTTTAATTGGCAATATGGGTGTATTGTATTCTGATTCACATTCAACCAATAATCCATACTGTAGAAATTTATCAATTATCTCTTTAATACCTTTCCTATCTTCTATCCTCAAAGGATATTGCTTAACCTTAACGGGTTTCTCTCCTGGCTTTAATTTAATAATTATTGAGGTCACATTTTTAGCTCTTCCATGGACTTCAGTGGCCCAAACTCCTGGATATACTTGATCTGTGATCTCTAAGGGTATTTCACTTTTAAGGTCAGTTTGTATTAGTGCCAAGCTCAACACATTTCTTAGTTGTTCTTCTCCTATCCTTAATTCCATTTTCCCTTTTTCAAAGACAATTTCTGCTTCTAATTGTTCCAACAAATCTTAACCAAATATAGATTTTAGAGATCCAGGTAGGTATAAAAACCTATGTGTCCCCATTTGTTTCCCTAACTTGTACTTCAAAGGTTCACAAAAATAAGCCTTTTCAGGTTGATCGGTTGCACCTTTTACCCTAACATAATCATTCCATAAAGGCATTAATGCTTGATTTAGAACCGAATATGTTGCCCCCGTATCAACAAAAATTTCACTTCCGTTCCTCCCCTAGCTTCATTATAACCAGTGGAGGATTCGCTAGTGTAGATTCCCCAGGTCCCCGTTATTCCTGTTGAAATCAGAGGCCTATGATTACCCTAGGAAAAGGCTAGTCAATTTGTCCTCCCAAGCCAGGTCCAAATCGTTTTTGTTTTTTTTCTCTTTTTTTTTTTTTTCCATTACATTTCAGAGTTGGTCCAAAAATTCCATAGGGGTTTCTCTTGGACCTTGTTGGAAGCATATTCTCAATTCCCAATTCATCCAGATTTTAGTATTTACTTAACTGTTCATAATTTTCGTAATAATTAGGGTCTCAGTGGGGGGTTGGTCAGGGGAATGTAATTGTCCACAGTTCCCTGAGCGATCCCATCGGCAATCTGAGCTCACACATGAACTCAGGTTGTTTTAAGGGTTAACTGCTTTTCTGTTTCCATGACAACTCTCTGGGACCCATCATGATCCCTTTGCCCCAGAGGGCTAACACCCAAGATTTTAAGGTCTCAGCCCCGGGCTGAGGCAGAACTATTAACATTCCTACATCCTCTTTCCCTGCTCATTCAACTTCAAACACCTTTAACACCTTCAACAACCCTTTTAACACTTCCTTTATCTTTCTCCAGCCTGTACTTTTCTCATGCCAGCACCAAAGGCTCAGTCAGGGACCAACTTAATTCCGTACCTTTTCCCTCCAAGATGCTGAAACAACATCAGTATACAACATTCCATCCTATTTTCTTTCTCAAAAACAACATTGACTGTAGCAAAGTATTAAAGTTTCAAGTTCCATTAAAAGGCCACTTTTCTCCACATTCCAGCTTATAAAGCGGCCACCACCAATTACAATATTTTATCAATGTTTTCCTGTTCATACTTCCACCAGCAGATCCTCCAATATCCTTCCAATGACTCAAAATGCATCCTAAAGGGCTTTTCTTTAAAATCCCACCAGTTTGCCTTTCTCCCATTTTCCCAGTTCACACTTTCAGAATACACTTATCACTTACAAAATGCAGCACGCAGGTATCTTTCTATAGCAATGCCACGAACCTACTATTATTACCAATAATATAGCCAAAATCACAATAACAATAACAATAATCAGAGTCAAATTCCACATGCAATAAGTCAGAAAACTGAAATAAGTAACTCTGTAACAAATGAACCTTATTAGCAAACTTGCCAGGTTCCAAACAGCAATTGAATGCCAACAAAATCAAACGCATACTTAAGGTGCTAGCCACAAAAGTATACACCACCCTGCAGAACTTTTATCTTCCGACTTATGGGCAGTTTCAAATGACCGGTCTACCAAACAAACAAACCAAAACCAAAATAAAGAATACTGTCACTTACAGAGATGGGATCCTTGTCTGCCTCTGCAGTGATCCGTTGAGTCAAGGAGTCCCTCTGGGAAATCCCGGGGGTACCCTAGGGAGTCCTATTCCCAGCGGGTCCTGCAGTCCAGCAGAGAGGCTGTCCCATCTGGGGTGCCAGATTGATTCAAAGATCGAAGCTGAAATTTCTAAGTGACGAAGTATCCTTTATTGTCAGCGCTGGATGCACGGGGGATCCTTCCACCTAACATGCATGTTCGAAGTAACAAACTATCTCATACTTATACAGCAAAACAATGAATATTCAATTAATGCTTATACATATTCATTACCTAAACCCGCCTACTCTTGCTTCGTATGCTAATTAGCCTATCAGTCCTTGCGCTTGTGCAAAGCCTCCCAAGAATTGTGGGCTGGGGTCTTCAGGACGTGGGCAGTGATCTTTGGGAGGAAGACCGTAGGTCTGGGGACTGCTAAGATCAAGTTGCCTGCAACTTTACACCATAACAGCAGACGAAGTGGTGTTATGGTTTATGGGTTTTATGGGTAGTTTAACACGTTTTATATGTGGTTTACATCCATTTGAGTATGAAGCAGGTGCTAGGGGCGCAGGATTGCATCCCCCTCCTGCCTCAGCCTCCTGATGGGCTGCCATGGCTGGCATCTGCCCTCCTCCCATCCTCCAAAGGATGGTGTTTCGCCTTCCCTCACCCAAGGAACATCGATTTGGCTCTGCCACTCGAAGACAGGTGGCCAGGGACTGCCCTATGCTGGGCCGGTCTCAGGCCCTGAGATAATTTCTGTCGGGAAGGAGGGCACTACTTTTTCTCAGCTCCCACCCGTTCCCATGTGCGGAAGGTTACAGATTCGAGCGAAGTAACTTCCACATCACACTTCCAGTGCGCCTGCGCGCCTGCAGGTCACGCAAACGCCGTTGCGCCGTTCCGGTCAAGCTCTCCTAGCGGGCACATCGAGTGAAAAGTGACAAGGAACGGAGCCAATGAGCGGCGTCACACCGCCAAAGGGGCCGAGTCTCGCGCCCTCTCACCCCTCCCCATCTCCCGTTCTCTCCCTGCTTTTGTCCCCCCGCCCTTCCTTTGATTCGCTTTCTCGACCCGCCAATCGCTTGCGGGAAGGGGGTAGGGGGCGGGGTCTTTCCACCGCCCCCCAATCTCCTCTCCCTTTTCCCTTGAACGACGTATTTGCGGGCCATCGCGCCACCTCCTCTCCCAGCCGCTGGGGTGGGCGGGCCGAGGCTGCGACCATTGGGGGCGGGCGGATCGAGGCTACGACCAATGGGAGCAGGGGGGCGGTGCTGAGGGAGGAGGGTGGTCGCGCAGCCAGCCGGGGAGTAGGAGGTTTGGCCTGGGTTCGTCGTGGGGGGTTGGAGCTGCTGGGGTTTCCGTTTTGTTGCGGTGTGAGGGGATCGGGTAGGGCCTTACTCCCTGGCCTGGGGTTTTTCTACCCCCCCCCGGCGCGGAGCTGAGCTGGGTCCGCGGGGAGCCGGGAGGGGAGCGTGGGGAGCTCCTGCAGCGGGGCCGTGGCGTGCTGCTGCGGGGGTGGAGTGGGGAGGGGAGCCGGGTGCTGTCCTGCGGGCTCCGGGTGGTAAAAGGGGAAAAAATCGGGTGTGTAAGGAGCCCTTGCCAGCTGGCGGCCAGGCTAGTTTGAGGCTTCTCGGCCGCTCGTTGCGGTGCTTGGCTGCCAAAAGCCCTGTGTGTTCTGCTCACCTTAACGCACCAACGGGTGGGCTGGAGGAAAAGTTCTCGCCGGGTTTTCCAAACGGGGGTTTCTGGAAGTGCTTCAGCCTGTTGTTGTTGCATGTCGGGCTCCTGTTATTGTGGTCAGAGATGCGTGAGCTTCCATCGATAGCAAGGAGGTGGTAATGACAGCTTATTAGGAAGGAGGCTGCACATAACTGCAGGTTTGGCTGATCGCAGGTGTGATACTTTTTGCCTGGAGAGCTGTGCTTTCAAACTACTTTGTGGTGTTACATCTATGAGGCTGACCTCTGTAATGAGAGGCTGGTTAGGCTTTGTTCTGCTCTCCAGACTGAGGAAAAAAACCTGTTGTTAAGGCTTTTTTTTTTTTTTTTTTAACAAACAAGGTTACTGTTTAGATTTTCCTATACTTTATCATAGTGTTAGAGCTTCACTTGTGTGGTATATGAGTCCGTCTTTTGCAATGTTTATTCAAAGGGATAGCTTTAAAATGTAAGGGTTTACAAACTCCTGTGTCTTAAAGGGGCATGAGAATGTAACTAAATGGGGGTAGCTGAAGTTGCCAGACTCTCCCCACCCTGCTTCATTTGCTTAGCACTGTCATGATAAAAGATAGCATTAACTGTAAATCCCCTTGAAAAAGAGGAAAGGGGAGGTTCTTAGTTGAGGTGGCTTAAGCTTCGCTTAAGTATGTTCTTTGGGTTATCTTCGTTGGGATGTTTCCTATTAAGATATTTAATAGGATAACTTGGTAGTTGTGTGGTTTAGACTTGGACTACGCCAACAGTCATTAAAATGAGCAAGAGGGAGGATTCAGTTCTCTTTATGGAGGAATCTGGTCATGGGTAGTATAATCTTGGAGAATAGTTAGTCAGCTTTCCTGAGATTCTGTTTGACCATAATAATAATAAAAACACAATTGAAAAAATGAGCTTAAAAAAAAACAACACATTGGTCTCTTAACTGATCTTTTTTTCCCTCCACCTAGAAGCTAGGTGTGTGAGCAAAATCAAATGAGCTTGAGTTGCACAGGGAATCTCCAAATGAAAGGCCCTCCTAGGTGTTCTTACTTGATCCTGTTCTACTTGTCCTGTTCTACTTGATCTTTCAGAAGTGTTGAGCACCAGTTGATATAATTGAGTTCATTGGAGCTTAAAAATCTGTGCTAGTGAACGCAAATTTAAAAAACAAAACTTTTTTCCATTTCTGATCCCTTTCCCAGAAAAGTACTGGGAGAACAGACTTTGTAGTAGGTTCTGGATAGCAATGAATCCAAGCTCTGTTTGAGACTGAAGAAAATTCCTAGGTTTTGATTATATAAAGACCAGTGTGCAGAATTTTAATTATTATTAAAGGTATTCTGTAGTTTTCAAATGTATTCAGCACTGTCTTAATGACTGCATGTAAATGCCCTGTAATTGAAAGCATCCATTTATGGGCCTACCTTGTTAAGTGAGCTGTAAATTCTGCTTTTCAGATTGTGGCTTAATGATAAAAGTCATTCAATCCAAACTGGTTGTGAATTGTACTGAGAGGCAAACAATACCTAAGCTTACTTTGCCAAAATACTTGTAATTGTTGATTTGTTAAACAGAATTGCTGCAGGTCATGCAATGGGATTATTTATTTATTTATTAAACAGAATGGAGAGCACAGGCAGCCCTGTGCTCAGTGCTCTGGGCTAGAAGAAATTAGCCACTGCAAAAATTCTTACTAAACGATGCTTTCAACTTCCAGTAGAGTAACCGTCTTACAAAGAGAAAGGTATTGTTCCAGATGACTTCTTATTGTCATTGTGTGTTTGACAGCCATAGTGTGAAGTAAGACCAAGAAAGAGACTGCAAGAGCAGCTCCTGGATCTCCTATCAGCGTAGTCTAGGGCTTGAGTTTGATTTAATTAAGCTGGAGTGAGATGAGCATAATGTAAGTGTGCAGTGAACATGAAGGGGGAGCCTGGCCTGTTGGAGAAACACTCGTTGATGTTAGGCTGGTTTGGAAAGTCAACTTGCATTAGTTAATTACTAAATGTGCTTGTGTGTTGTTTAATGGAGGGGGGAACGTGCTAAGTTATGTGGCTAGAAGCTGAACCAGGTACCTGCTTTTTGGTTTGGGGACTACCTGTCAGCTTTACCCCAGCAGTATTTACTTTCCAAAATAATGAAACTGACCTTTGTTGCACCTGGGCCATTTTAATCAAAGCAAATAAGGTGAGAAGAGGTTAAACTATTGTGGTTTGGAATGTTCCTTTTGGTGCTTTTGTGGCACTACTGAGGTTTTCCAGTTTTGAGGAGCAATGCTGTGAGTTCATAACTAGGAAGGATGTGGAAAACGTTTGCTGCTTTGCAGGGACAAGTGAATCGGCTGACTGTAGTTCTGGCAATATTCCTCTCAGGTAATTCTAGGAGAGTTGCTAAAATATGTCAGTCCTATTAGTTTAATTCAAAGTCAGTGAAGTTAGCATCTCAGCTAGTTATATGCAATTTTAGTGTGTTATGTGAATGCATGTGTTGCTTCCAATGTGCTAATTTTCTAATAGCAGTAAAGCTTTTTGTTATCTTATCTGGCTGTAGCTTGCAGTAGTCCTTAGTAATTGAAGAAAAATTTAGCTCCTGAAACTTTTCTATCATTTTGTTGCTTGCTGTGCTTTAACCCGGCTGGCAGCTAAGCTCCACACAGCTGTTTGCTCACCCTCTCCCCTCCCTCTTTGGGATGGGGGAGAGAATCAGGAAAATGGAGCTTGTGGGTTGAGATTAAGACAGGAAAAAAAAAGATGGTAATAGTACTCTTACTAATAATGTGTATGAAACAAATGATGCACAATGCAATTGCTCACCACCCGCTGACTGATGCCCAGCCTAACCCTGAGCAGCTGCCACTATTGTCTGTTGTTCAGCATGACATCAGATGGGATGGAATACCCCTTTGGCCAGTTTGGGTCAGCTGTCCTGGGTCTGTCCCCTCCCAGCTCCTGCTGCACCCCCAGCCTGCCCACTGGCAGGACAGAGCGAGAAGCTGAAAGGTCCTTGGCTTGGTGTAAGCACTGCTCTGCAACAATTAAAACATCAGTGTGATATCAGCACTCTTCTCATCCTAAGCCAAAGCATAGCACCCCACCAGCTACTAGGAGGAAAACTAACTCTGTCCGAACTGAAACCAGGACAGTGCTTATTTTAGTTCTGCATATGAGAAACAAGAATTTTCTTGTTTGATTCATAATCAAACTTTATGAAATGAGTAAAAGGAAAAAGTCTACTTTGAAAGTAATTCTCTCCTTAATGAGCTATATAAAGACAAAAGTTCTACAGAGTTTCAAGATGCATTGCAATACTAGACCATAAGAAACTTAAAAATTAATGTGCAAATTGAGGCTGTAGATTGGCACATTGCAAAATCCTAATTCTGAAGCTGTCCTGAAGGGAGAACTTCCTTTGCTGCTGTCACAAACAGCCTGCCTTGAACTTCAATTCTTGTCAAAGCTGAACCTGGACCTTGGTTTTGCTTTTGGGAGCCTGGGCCATCTCGAGCCCCTCTGGAGGGAGTGCTCTGGAGCCACTCTCCCCTGCTGGCCTAATTGGCTGGGAAGCTCGGCTGGGGGGTGGATCTGGGGGCAATGCTCAGCAGGGCTGCATTCCCCTTCCCCCAGCTCTTTGCCTGCACTGAGGCCAAAAAAAAAAAAAACAAAAAAAAAAAAAAAAAAAAACTCAATGCCCAACAGCTGGGAAGGAAGTACTTAAAGCTGTCCCACTCTGGCCTGAATACAGGGAGAGAAGCTTGTGTTGTCTAACTTCCATGTGTGGTTGTTCTTTGGAAATGTATGTATGCACAGCAGGCTCAAGCCTCTCCAGTATGATGAAACCAGGTGTCTAATACATGTTTGAGGGAGAAGAAGAAGGCATGAGCCCCCTGGAGTCTCAAAAGGCAGGTTTTGTAGGGGTTGTGGGTATAGTGGCAGCAGTAAAGTGTCTTCTCCTGTCTGTTTTGCCAAGTTCTTTAACTAGAATGCATTCTGTCTGAATGGGAAAAAGTGATGTTGAATTTTAGTTTGAACACTGTACAGAATTCAGGTTTCCTGCAAGTTGACATCATTAGCATTGAGGAAAACTTTCTCAGGTTCTGCTGAGAATAAGCTGCCTCATTGTTTGGAATAACACTGTTTCAAGAATTCAGAAGCAGATCGTAAATTAATTTTGTTTTGCTTCTGTTCATTGTGAGATGAAATACTTGCTTTATTGTTTCTCAAAGTTTTTCCACTGTTGATGACCTTGCATTAATGTGGGTGACATACAGTACTGCCTAACCTATGCACTCTAAAGCGTCACATCTCAGTACTGGTTAGCCTAACATAGGGTGTTGATGCTGCTTTAAATAGACTGCCTCAATTAATGTGCTTATTCTGGAAGAACTAATGCCACAGGGAGACGTGAAGGAAAAGGGTGGATATTCCCTCCTCTGAGATATGTGAGGCACTGTACACTTGATGAAATTGGTATAGAATCTCCAAATTCCAGGTTTAATGGAAAAAAAAAAAAGTATCTTAAAAATACTTCAAAAATGGGACTAAAACTGGAAGGAGATGAACTTGTAGACTTTTTCAAATGCTACAAAGGATTTTCCTCAATCTTCTTTCCTCAGGAGTTTAACTTCTGTCCTCTTTATTCCAGAAGAGCACTTGAAAATGAGATTCTTCTAAGCCAGAATACTTCCAGTAAAACCAGGAGAGATCCCATTTCTTTATTTCAAGTTTAAGATAAATAAGCAGACTGATATGAAATATGTTGCATAAGGCTTTAGAATAAATTAGCCAGAAATCACTTGATATTTTTGGTAGTACCAGTGTGTTTATAATAAGTTCCAGACACTCAGGAAAGGAAAACTTCCCTTGAAGACTTTAGTCTGCAAATGTACTGCCCTTAAGGTTTTCCTCCTCTTTTATGCTTAGTTATTTCTGGGATTGTGGGCTTAATATTTAATCCGTGTTCCAGAGAACCACAGCAGAATGGAATAATAACAGACATCACTCAAACTGTGATTTCACAAGTTGCCAACTGTTGTGTTGACCTGCTATAGAAACGTGTGAGAGGAAGCAGAGTATACTATGGGGGCAGAGATGAAACATACCACAGAAGTTAGGCAATCTGTACATTTTCCAGTTTTAATCTGTTGGGTATAACAGTGTGTGCTCCTTGTGTGCCAGCAGTCTGACACTTGTACCTCTCTTTTAAGCTCCTTGAGTACTCAAAGCTGTGGTTTTAAGGCACAACCCAGGGAATGTGGAAAGGGATGACATAGTGATAGCTTTCTGCTGTCACGTTTCTGCCATCATACTGATAGCTCAACTACAATTGAACTCAAAGGGGTCTTGGAAATTTCCATGTAATTAGAGTCCCACTACATTGATATGTTGTAGTAGAAATAGTACGTGGACAGGTAAAATATAACATTTGGGCTATGGTGTTGGGCATCAGTGGAACAGAACAAGCAGTGGAGAGGCAACACAAAGAACGAGTGGTGGGAAGCATGTGTAAGGTCCTTAAAAAGCAAAGGCCCTAAATAAGTTGTCAGTGTTTGGAGGTGGCTGCCTGTGGACTACAAGGAAATAATAAGGAAAAAGCATTATTATGTGTTTAGCCTGTATTTAATCTGCAGCTGTTTTAGCAACGTGGGAATATTGCTTGTGGTGTTGGCAAATGTTTTCTGGGTCCGTTTGGAGAAAACATATTTTGTGAATGAAGGAAGTGTGCAAGGAAAAAGACTACAGGAGGGTTTTTACCAAGAGGCTGGTGTCAGCAGTGACAGTGTACGAGTGATGCTTTGGCAACAAAGATCAAAACTCCTTATATTCCTATGTCAGTTTGAAAGCAGAAGTTACAGGTGGTAAATTGAAATAGGGTTTTCTGGTCAAAAAAGAGCTGTAGTAGTGACTGCTGAGCCTGTTGGTGCAAGTCTGATGTCTGGGTTTCTCCTGGTGGACAGAGAAAGAACCCAGTGCAGATATAGGGCTGCAGAGCAGCCCAGGGGCAGATTTTTGAGCTGCTGCCAGATGTTCAGCAGCACATGTGCTGTCTGTCTTCTGTCTGCAAATTGCTCGAGGTATAAATCTTTGTGCTTTTTCTTGTAATGCTGATGTGGAGAGCTTTAGTGTACTGTTACTGAAAAGATGTTAGCTGTAGTTTCGTGTAACTTCTCTGTGGTCTTTAGATCACTCCCTCTGCTATGCTTTTCAAGTGCTTGTAACTTAATTGGAGAAGGAAAACTTCAGGCTTGGCATCTGTCCAGGGGAGCTTTCCAAACTATGTGAGCAGTGTTCAGATATTTTATTTGCCACAAAAGGCTGACAGTACTCTGTGGGAGGGACGTGATTCAAATGTACAGAATCACAAAGCTTGTGGACAAGATGAATGCAAACAGTTCTTCAGCAAAGCTTGCACAAGAACAAGGGGCACAGTCTGAAACTCGGAAGAGATCAAAACATCCAAAAATACTTCTTTAAAAACTGGATGTTAAATTCTGGTGCTGTCTGCCACAAGGGGCAGGTTCAGGAAGTGGTTAGATGAATTCATGGACAACAGGTCCATAAATAGCTGCTACAGCAATTTTAGATGAAGTGTTACGGAGGGAACAGACTCTGTAAACCAGTAAGGCTCATGTGCTGGCCTTGGATAGCATATCCTTTTGCCACTGGTGGAGATAGGACATCAGGCTAGATGCACCATTCTTTGGACCCATTAGGGTATTTCTTTACTTCATTGTTGCTTTTTCCTTGCATAATTTAGATTCATCTGACCTTCAACCTAATTGTGCAGTGTGCTTCCTAGTGCCTCCTCTAGGCATGGAGATGGGTGCAACTTTTTGCATAAGTTAAACTGGTTGAAATAGTCTCCTATGAGTAGTATTCCTCACAGTTGGCTGAAGTACTGAGATGAATCAAGTCTTGCCCTACTTGGGTCATGTTTTCTCTGCTTGGCCTTTGAAAGATAGCAGGGCTGTAACTGGAATAACTTAATGAAATTCTTACTGTGCTCCTGGCAAATCCTTGATGTGGTGTAGCCATAGTTAAAAGGCAGAAGTTAAAGCCTCCCAGAATCTGTCTGCAGCTGTGGTGTATGTTCTTTTAAAATCAGCTGGTAAGGTGTGAGAATCAGTGTAATAAAGGACTTGGTGCGGATATCCCATTATCAAACAAACAAAACTTTCCTGTAGAAACAGCCATGGGGTAGCAGATAAACCTGTGCTTTGTGGAAACATCTACAGAAACTAGTAAACATTGATGTGAGGGAGCTGGTTAAAACTAAGTAAAATATCTGGAAAGTTTTGATCAGTTAGGTCTGAACTGACAGACTTCTGAAAATGGATAAAGGGAGATTTTTGCCTCAGAGCGTGGCAGAAAAATGTGAGTTGAAATGTAATAGGCTTTTGAAACGTATAGGCTTTCTAAACTTTTCCTGCTGCAACACTTAAATCTTACTCAATGCGCAGTTAAGCAGAAATGCAAGTTGTAGTCTTTGTTTTAAGAAAGCGAATACAGGAAATTATACATAGTTCAGTGATATCTTTTAAGGGAAAGAATACTGCAAGACTGGATACCTCACCTTAAGGGGTGTTGTAAAGCTGAAAATCAGATAAAAACATTGAGAATGCCTCAAGGGCCTGGAAGAATAGGCAATTTACTGTGGTGGTAAGTGTGACCCTTCTGAAGCTTGTGCTTCGTGAGGCTGATAATCAAGGGAGTATTCTGGGACACTGAAAGGTCAAATTTGAAGCAAAAGAACAGGAAATGCTTATCTTGTGTGTCAGTGAGCTCCGTAAACTTGAGGAGAATTAGCATGTGGATAAGCAATAATATTGGTACTCCATTGCCTGCATCTGTCAGCACTGAATGTAGTATTCAGATATTAAACCATCAACTGCCAGTGTTTGAAAGTGTGGGCTTTGCAGCAAAATAGGCTATCATCCTTTGGTTTGCTCCCTTTGAATTTCTTGCATCTGAAGCATTCAGTGTTGGCCGTGCTCGGAAGCTGAAGTCTCAGTGATGAAGTTCAGAGTAACTGCTGTCCCAGGTTACGCCTTGTGCAGCTGGTCCCCTTCCCTCTTTTGAAAACCATGTGCAAGTGTTTCTTAATGCGGCAGAGGCTGTGTGAGCCTCCCACTTCACCTCTGGAGCCACTCAGGGTACTGGATTAGGGCTCTAAGGGGTTTACTCCTGGCCCTGTGAACAGTTCAGAACATGTGGAAAGGGGAGCAAGACTGCTTAATGTGGCTGTGCCACCAGAACAAATTGTCATTACAGTACATGTCTGGGTTGCATTTAAAGAGCTAGAGGGGATGCTAATGCTAGTGTTGAAGGCCGGGGCTGGAGGAGAGTCTCCATCTACGCTCTGTATCTCAGCCAACATTAGCATGGGTCCTTACAGTACTGGGTATGAGCTGGCGCAACTTGGTAGTGGGGAAGGATGTTAACTCAGGAAGAAAACATGATGGTTTTTGTTCAGCTACCTGAGTCTTTGGGGAGAGGTATTGCTGTTAGTGCATAGGTGGGACCACGGAGAAAAAAGGAAGGAGACCTGGGCTGCTTGTGGCTGGAGACTCTTTAAGAAACTGTAGCCTGAGTATCCTATTCAGTGTTTAATCTGAAAATGTTGGATATTGGGTTTATTAGTCTTGTTTTCTGTAGTCAGGGCTACAATGTAATGCTTTTACAGTCTGATGTATTGGCCACAATTCCCTAATAATTTAACGCTTTTGAAAAAATTAAAGCTCTTTTTGTGTTATAGTTTTGCATGAAAACGAATGCCTTGATTTAGGATAGGTTATTTGAATCACTTCCATAAAGTGACTGTTTTTATTCTCAAGTCCCTGTTAATCAGAACCTCAATCTCCATGAGCCTGAACCACTACAATCCTTGCTTTGGTCATATTTTCAGGTGATCTCAAAAGCCGCTTCACTGAGGTGTAACTTAGTTGAAACTCTAATGTCCTTCCTACTGAATACTCTGTTCCATGGAAGTCAAAAAGTTAAGATTTAAAGCTACCTGTGGAATATAATTTAGCTTTTGGTGACTTGTCTTCACAGTTTCAGCAAGAACCAACGTGATAAAGCATGAATTACCCAGAAATAATGTAGCCTGAAGTATCCCAAATGAACCATGCTGTTTTGCAGGTAGGAAACATCAGTTAGGTGAGGCTGTATGTTTTGAATAGAAGTGAGGAGCGTGCCTGCTCAGGATGGGGATGCACATGAGCTGCCTTGAAAACTCTGATCAAGTAGCCTGAAGGTAGCCTTAGTGCTTCACTAGAGCAAGGTATTTTCAGCTGACTAAACTAACTCATGTAGTTAAGTGTGCTGAGGTTTTGAAGTAAGGTAACTTTTTGGAATTCGCATACCTGGAACAGGGGAATAAGCTCATCGCCAAACTTGAGTGAATTTCAAATCTGTGTTCCCAGTGGCACAAAAAGTGGTAGTTATTTAAATTGTAACAAGATGAAAGAAAGGCTTGCCAAATGGTTGGCTGCTGAAAGACTTCTGTCAACACTCATAATGATTAAATGGCACTCCAAACACAGTTCTGCTTGTTAAGTTAATTTGGAGATGGGCAGCATGTGCAAATCTGGGTATGCAATTTGTCGGTCATTTGTGGAACACTTTAGCAAATGATTAAAACCAGCTCAGCCCAGGTGCAAAGCTAGATTCAAGTAAGTTAATGTTTTGTAATTTCTGAAGTAAACTTTAGCCAGGAAAGATGTGAGGGAAAAACTAGGTGTCTGTAGCTAACTGCTGGAGTGACTGTAGAAAGTTTGTCCTTTAATTTCATTGACATAGTAACAAATGCGCAGACTAGTACTGAACTGTTACCTGACTTGTTTTGAGATGCCATGTCCTACGGCATTTGGTAGTGAAAGGTCCTAAGCAAGGTATGTGTCTCGTGAAACCTCAGTGCTAATGTCTGTTTTGGTTTGTGTTTTTAGGGATCAGACGGGAATCACTAATTTATTGCGTGCTGAGTGTTCTGTCTGGTGAAAGTCATGTCATCCATATTGCCATTCACTCCACCAGTTGTGAAGAGACTTCTGGGGTGGAAAAAATCTGCTGGTGGCTCTGGAGGGGCTGGTGGTGGTGAGCAGAATGGTCAGGAGGAAAAG
This sequence comes from Netta rufina, assembly GCF_964035555.1. NCBI lineage: Eukaryota > Metazoa > Chordata > Aves > Anseriformes > Anatidae > Netta > Netta rufina. Next base: position 9,732,233 of record NC_140139.1, read on the forward strand.
TGGTGTGAAAAAGCAGTGAAAAGCTTGGTCAAGAAGCTAAAAAAAACAGGACAGCTGGATGAGCTTGAGAAGGCAATTACCACTCAGAATTGCAATACAAAATGTGTGACGATACCAAGGTAAGTGCTGTTGTGTTTGAAGCTTTTATAACCTCTTAAACTAAACAGATGTCTAGGCTGTCATGTGAACAAATAATCAGTTGTATGCTTTTGATTCATTTAAAAATTCTTTAAAGCCTGTTTTGGTTTTATGTATCCCTTGATTCAATTCTTAAAACTGAACCACATGCTTTGTCAAGTCACAATTTTTAGTAATAACTTGACATTTCGTTTGTTACTAACTAGATTCCAATTTGTATGTGTTCTGGTGGTGACTCACATAGCTCTTAGTTCATAACACTGCCTTATGCTTTTATTGGATAACACTGTAATTGGAGGGGCTTGTTTGAAGCTATGCTTCTGCTTCAGGGGAAAAAAAAAAAGACTAGTTTTTCCTTGGTCAACACTTCAGTCAACTAATTATTATTTTCAGTTCTATATGCTAGTTCTGTTTAAGTTCTACAAGTTGCATCTGTTTTCCCTTTTGAAGGGAAACTTTAGCTTTGGAGGCAGGTTGTCTGAAGATTTGTTTATTTACTGTAATTATTATGTCATTGGTTAATGGAAGTGCTTTTCATTTAACTTGAAGCATTTCTAGAACTTCTCTTCTGCTCCTTACGTGTGTATATATATATTTAGATGAATGGCTTGCATTCTGCCCCTTTGACTTTCTCAACTTAATTCATAGCAACTGCTGTGTGAGAGGCAAGGGTTGTGTTTGTAAGTATAATGCAACGTGCTCTAGATTCATGTTGTACAGAATTCCCACTAAAGGTGCTCATCAAGTGTACTCTGTAAATATCAAATCATTCTACAGATGTTTTGTCTCTCTATGAAATTGCTGGAGGATCTGGTGACACAGGAATATTCTGGGCACTCAGTCCCTTGACATATGTCGTAGTTTGTAAGGGAGAGAAACTGCATGTGTTTATGACCTTAATTTCTGTATTATTAGCACATTGGTCCCAGTGAGTTTTAAACTTTATATTAATCTTGGTGCATGCTACATTTGACCGGTGGCAGTAATGACTGCTACCTATCAAATATGTTATGGCTGTTATCTGATAATGGTTTTAGCATTCTCCTTTAGATTTGACATAACTTTCTGGGAAAACCATACATGTGTTCTGGATCAATGACTACTTTAGAAACAAAAGAAAGAGAAGAATTAATGTTGCATTCTGCTTGTATCTTCTTCTTTGGAGCAGTCCAACAAACCCAGTTTGTTGGGTTTCCCTTCTGCTTTCTTTTGTCAGCTAAGAAGTGAAATATTTGTTGGAGTTTGTGTATCAGTAGACTAGGATTGGAGCCTATTAGGCTAAATACATAAAGCCATTTCACAGAAATGTATCCAAGTCAAAGTAATGGCAAAGACAAAATGCTTAGTTGGAAGGTTTTTCATGTTACAGAGGATATAGATTTATACAAAACATGTATCTAATTTATAGAGTTCTTGGAGCAAGCTCATAGAGCTTTCCTGCAAGGGTACTGGGCAGTAAACATTGCTACTTCAGGATATTTAAACAAGTATGCTTGTGATGACAGTATTCAAAGGCACAAATAAGATGCCAGTATATCATTGTTTTCCTGGTCTTCTTGCTGTCTGTATTTGGGTGGCTCCTCCTGGTTGCATGGCCTGTGAAGTAGTAAATAATTCCTTAAAACAGAATGTGAAGCTCAGTTACACTCCATATAGTCTCAGTGTTGTGATGAGCAGTTCTTGCTCAGATGTGCTGTTACTGTTGTTATTCAGTTGAAAAAGGGCTCACTGAAATTTTACTTTTCTTGGCTACCTTATGAGTAAGATGGGAGCTAGAGAGCTCTTCGAGCGCTGCCTATTTCACAAGGTTTAACACAAAAGCCATTTGTTAGTTTAAAATTAATGGGCAAGATGATATCAGGGTTGCAAACAGTGCTGTACAGAATTGAGTTTTGAAGTTGGCTTTTGGACTATTGATATTTTCATTTTGACAGCAGTAGTCTGGGTTCCCAAGAAAGAACAAATGTCAACTGAGTACTGTAATGATTTCTGGAGATTTTTGTTCTTGGATTTAGTAAGTTAATAAAACTGCTGCTTGAGACTCGCTTTAATGAATATCTTAATCTGTACATCAACAGGGATGAACAATAAATGACTGACTTGCAAACTCTTTTTCCTTCCTTGTTAGCAAGAAGTTTGGTGTGAAGTTGCTGAGATGCAGTTCTGACATGAGTGAGAGGGCTTTGGGTGTTTTTTTTTTTAACTAGCTTTAGATTTAATTCTTGATACTGTTTAACTCAGTTTATTAACAAGTGTTGTGAGATACCTCTTTCTGCAACTGTTGTGTTATTCCCTCAAGAGAAGTTTCCCTTGTGGTTTCACAAGTTTCTGGTCCCATTGGAAATATCCATCAAGGCTAATACAATACTTAACTTGTTTGTATTTTCATTGCTGAAACCTGGAATAGATAAACATGTACAAGCTTTTCTCAAAACTGAAAGTAGCTTGAATGAAATTGATAAAACTCTGCAAAGATCTGCATATACTTTGCTTTTGATAATCTGCTGTGATTAGATTGGCTCTGTTTCTGTGCTGTTGGTCAAGGTGACCACACACTGAAGCTGATGCTGTGTGAACTATTCAAGCTGCTTGTGTGGTAATTAACACAGCTTCTTACACAGACTAATAGAGATTGTGAGAAAGCAGAAGCAAACAGATGGGGTGGGTGTTGGCATCACACAGCAGGGATGCTTAGCTCTTCATAAGTGGGTCAGTAATCTAGAGCAGAGGCTAAATAAGTAGAGGTCCTTTTGACACTAGCCCTCTAATTTGTAGTTATCTTGCTGAATCTTCCCAGTGAGCCAGTAGGATTCTAATCTCATAATCCCTGCGTATCCTCAAACTAAATGTTGGTTCTTGAGTTCACTTTTCTAAGGTATGTAATGAATTCGGTTTCATTTAAGATTATGTCTTCATGCTCTCCCTTGCAGTTTTCATACAAATGGAGCACCAGAAGCAGTCAGTGAAGAAACAACATGAGTACTAATTTGTAAGATTTCTTCTACCGGAGCAGTTTGTTTCTCATTAGCATGGATTATTCTGCTGAAATAAGTACTTTGTTAAGGGCTTGGATTTTAGTTACTGCTATTCACAAACAAAACTATGCCATGCAGTGAATAATCAACTGATATTTATAGTTTATATTCATTGTTTAAAAAGTCATTTCAGTGGTGACAGTATGCAACATTGCAATTCAAAGTAGGGAAACAAATCACTGCCTTTGGTGTTGCAGTATTTTCATGGGATCACTTGTCTCTTCTGTCTTAAAAACTACAGATGTTCTTTATGCTTGGGGGCTTTTATTTTTTTTGGTTGTTTTAGACTTGCTAAAATGATTTCTGTAAAATACCGAATAGCATAAGTAATGTCAACAGAGATTAGGTGGAACAGGTTTTGGGTAGCGATGACTGGGGTTCTGTAGATTTTTTTTAGTTAAAGACAAGGGGGAGGACTAGGGGAAGGGTAATTGCTTTATTACTATATTGCTTTGTGATGCCTCGTTCTCTAGAGCATATGTTTCTGAAAACTAATGCAGAACTAAGTCCTTCCTGAGTGTTACATAGGTGCATGCTAAATTCTGCTGCTATGCCAACACTTGGCTATTGTGACAGCTCTAATAAGGTTTTATATGAAGGTTGTGTAATAAAAGATGACCTGTCAGTATTGAGCACTCCCCAGGCACACCTGTGTTCCTTCTTTGTTTTATGTTGTAATCCATTCGCTGTCCCCCAGCAGGTCCCACCTTGTGTTGTGCCTGCTTACCCCCTTGCTGGACCCACAGAGTGCTGCTGCATCTCCTTGCACTGCTGGCAGTTGTGTTGCTGGCACAGTCTGCATGGTGCAGTGCTGAACAGGGGCAGACCCTGATATAGCTCAGTGCAGAGCTGCACTTTTATTTTTGTCCTATATGGAGGAGGATAAAGAAGAAACAGGTGCCTCCCATCAATCTCAGCATCTGTAGTCTTCATTTTAGTTCTGCGTAGTGAGTGGAGCTTTTGTGCGTGCCCTGACACGGCTGTTGCTGACTGGGAGGAGGAGGCACTGAAAGATGCATCTATAACAGTATACCTCTGTTTCTTCTTTCCAGATGTTTGCGTGTGTCCTGGTTTCAGTTAGGACAGAGTTAATTTTCTTCCTAGTAGCTGGTAGAATGTCGGGTTAAACCACGACAGTGTGCTCACTCAGTACTCTAAAAGAGTTTAATACAGCATCAAAGAACTTCCTGGTTCTAAGTTAAAAGAACAAACGTTCTTCTTGAACAGATAAATTTGTGTTGATGTTAATGGTTATATTACAGTTAATATGAAAGCTTGCTTTTGATACTGTGTATGAAACAGTACTTAACACTTGAATCTTGGTTTTAATGAGAGATCTTGAGTTTCTGCGGAGGAGGTAAATCTTACTACTGCTTGATAGTAGAGGAATCTCTGGTACAAGAGAAAAATGATGTTGAATATCGATGGAAAAGTGATGTGGCAGTATACTGGCTGAAGTAAGGTTTTAAGACCAACTTCTTGGATTCTTTTCTAGGGTGCTTTAGAGTCTTAAGTGAAATGAAGCACTTGCTCCCAGTGCAGAGGGAAGGTTGATATTCCTGTCAGACCCTTGCTTTCCATCCTGCTCTGCCATTAGAGTTTTAGAAGGTGCTATCTGCAAAATAGTTGTTCTTGCTTAAGTTTGATATGAATGTGGAAAACGTAGTCTTATCTGTGTTTTCTGCCCTTCTTGCTCAATATAAGGGATAGCATCCCTCTGTTATGGTTCCTGATTTTTCAGAAGCTTGCTTTGGCTTTTTTCAGCAGCCTCCGAAATCTTGCAGTTGTTTTGAGGAGTGTGGCTGATTTATAGCCAACAAGTAAACTTCTAAAGCACCTGGCTTCTGCTTCAAATATGAGGTGAATTCTGTGTCTTTACCACTCAGGCAGAGAAGACCCCCCACCCCCGAGTGGACTCTGTGGTTTTGGGAATATAGAAGACTTCAAGGGAGTATTGGATAAAATGCAAAGCAGACAATTGCAAGTGAAGTGGCTGGTTGGCGTTGAGATTACAAGCTACCTGCTGAGCTTGTTAGGATGAAATATTTTAAAGGTGTACCTGTTACATACTTTTCAGTTCCACCAACAGTGAATGGTGGTAACTCTTTAAACTGCTGTCATGGAACTGATCACACCCAAGTTATCCTGAGGAAATACTATGGTGGTGGTATTCATTCCAAGCATTGCAGATAGAAGATGATTTTAATACCGTTTTTTCCTTAAGTCGCAATGTCTGTGTGTATATACGTAGGCTACTTCTGAAGGCTGTATTTTTTTTATGAAGCAAAAATCTGCATATCCAGGAGTTTCTTTTGTGTGACTTCTGAGCCTAAAAGCCTACTCTTGATGTAAAAGTGATTAATGCTATTGATCTCTGACACAAGATTTCTTTTGTTCTTATACTTAAGCATAGCTTATTGTGTGTTAAAATTGTTTTCTGAAAGTTGGTTCTTGTATTACGTAATGTTGGCCTCCATAGATGGAGCTAAATAATGTTGATTACAAGTATTTACAAAGGAGGTAACAGTGGAAATAAATTGGGCAAAGAGAAAACCTTAAAGATGGACAGGTAGCTTGGAACTGTTGGTTGAGAGCAAGCAAATGGTTTAAATTGAGATTCTGGTGCCTTTTTCTTCAGATAACTGAATAAAAAATCATCTATAATTTAGGTGTAATGCTGCTGTGGTTTAACCTGCCTGACAGCTAAGTACCACGCAGCTGTTTGCTCAGCCTCCCCCCTCCCTCTCTGGGATGGGGGAGAGAATTAGAAAGAAATTAAAGCCTGTGGATTGAGATAAAGACATTATTATTGTTTTCCTTTCTTTCCTGTCCTAATAATAATGGTGATAGTAGTACTAATAATAATGTGTATGAAACAAGTGATGCACAATGCAATTGCTCACCACCCGCTGACCGATGCCCAGCCTATCCCCGAGCAGCTGGCCCCCCTACCCTGGCTAGCCACCCCTGTCTGTTGTTCAGCATGACGTCAGATGGTATGGAATACCCCTTTGGCTAGTTTGGGTCAGCTGTCCTGGGTCTGTCCCCTCCCAGCTCCTGCTGCACCCCCAGCCTGCCCACTGGTAGGACAGAGCGAGAAGCTGAAGCATCCTTGGTTTGGTGTAGGCACTGCTCTGCAACAATTAAAACATCAGTGTGATATCAGCACTCTTCTCATCCTAAGCCAAAACATAGCATTCCACCAGCTACTAGGAGGAAAATTAACTCTGTCCTAAGTGAAACCAGGACAAAAGCTGACTGGCTTTATTCAGTATACTAACTGGTAGTACAGGCTCTGTTTTTTTAAGTTTCATGTTTGTTTGGGAAGTGATTGTATGCAATAACCTAGTCTTAAGGATGCTTTTGATCACTGCTACAGCAGAGCTGTCAAGTTAACCTGGCTTCTAGAATAGATTGGTCTCAAGCTTTTAAGATCTTTCCCCAAAATGGGGTACTTCAGCAACAGCAACATAGAAATTCCTTTGCTGCTTCTCATGTTAAGGCTGTAGAATATGGGTGACTTCCCCAATTATGCTGGGGAACAGGGGAGTGGTTCCTCTGGAAACAGTGTTAGGAGAGAACCCTTTTCAGAAGGGACAGGCAGCACAGAAGGGGTGGTGGTGTGGCTCTCTATATTAGAGAGTGTTTTGATGTTGTGGAACTCGAGGCTGGGAATGACAAGGTCGAGTCCCTTTGGGTTAGGATTGGCAGGGACAACAAGGCTAGCGTCCTGGTCGGGGTCTGTTATAGACCGCCGAACCAGGATGAGGAGACGGAAGAGGAGTTCTACAGGCAGCTGACAGAAGTTGCGAAATCTTCAGCACTTGTTCTCGTGGGGGACTTCAACTTCCCTGACATATCTTGGAAGCACAACACAGCCCAGAGAAAGCAGTCTAGGAGGTTTCTGGAGAGCGTGGAAGATAGCTTCCTGATGCAGCTGGTTAGTGAGCCTACCAGGGGTGGTGCCCTGCTAGACCTTCTCTTCACAAACAGAGAAGGACTGGTGGAGGATGTGATTGTCGGGAGCTGTCTTGGGCAGAGTGACCACCAAATGGTGGAGTTCACTATTCTTGGCGAGGCCAGGAAGGGGACCAGTAAAACCGCTGTATTGGACTTCCGGAGGGCTGACTTTGAGCTGCTCAGGACACTGGTTGGTAGAGTCCCTTGGGAGATGGTTCTGAAGGGCAGAGGGGTCCAGGAAGGCTGGGCGCTCTTCAAGAGGAAAATCTTAATGGCGCAGGAACGGTCTGTCCCCACGTGCCCAAAGACGAGCTGGCGGGGAAGAAGACCAGCCTGGTTCAACAGAGAATTGTGGCTTGAGCTTAGGAGAAAAAAGAGGGTTTATAATCTTTGGAAAAGTGGGCAGGCCACTAGGGAGGACTATAAGGATGTTGCGAGGCTGTGCAGGGACAAAATTAGGAAGGCCAAAGCTCATCTGGAGCTCAATCTGGCTACTGCCGTTAAAGATAACAAAAAACGTTTCTATAAATACATCAACACAAAAAGGAGGACTAAGGAGAATCTCCATCCTTTACTGGATGTGGGGGGAAACTTAGTTACAAGAGATGAGGAAAAGGCGGAGGTGCTCAATGCCTTCTTCGCCTCAGTCTTTAGCGGCAATACCGGTTGTTCTCTGGATACCCAGTACCCTGAGCTGGTGGAAGGGGATGGGGAGCAGGATGTGGCCCTCACTATCCATGAAGAACTGGTTGGTGACCTGCTACGGCACTTGGATGTGCACAAGTCGATGGGGCCGGATGGGATCCACCCAAGGGTACTGAGAGAACTGGCAGAGGAGCTGGCCAAGCCACTATCCATCATTTATCAGCAGTCCTGGTGATCGGGGGAGGTCCCAGTTGACTGGCGGCTAGCAAATGTGACGCCCATCTACAAGAAGGGCCGGAGGGCAGACCTGGGAAACTATAGGCCTGTCAGTTTGACCTCAGTGCCAGGGAAGCTCATGGAGCAGATCCTCTTGAGAGTCATCACGCAGCACTTGCAGGGCAAGCAGGTGATCAGGCCCAGTCAGCATGGGTTTATGAAAGGCAGGTCCTGCTTGAGGAACCTGATCTCCTTCTATGACAAAGTGATGCACTGGGTGGACGAGGGAAAGGCTGTGGATGTGGTCTACCTTGACTTCAGCAAGGCTTTTGACACCGTCTCCCGCAGCCAGTTTCTTGAGGAGAATGCTGTTCTTGGCTTGGACTGGCGCACACTTCTTTGGGTTAGAAACTGGCTTGATAGCCGGGCCCAAAGAGTCGTGGTGAATGGAGTCAAGTCCAGTTGGAGGCCAGTCACTAGTGGCGTCCCCCAGGGCTCGGTGCTGGGGCCGGTCCTCTTTAATATCTTCATCAATGATCTGGACGAGGGCATTGAGTGCACCCTCAGTAAGTTTGCAGATGACACCAAGCTAGGTGCGTGTGTCGATCTGCTTGAGGGTAGGAAGGCTCTGCAGGAGGATCTGGATAGGCTGCACCGATGGGCTGAGGTCAACTGCATGAAGTTTAACAAGGCCAAGTGCTGGGTCCTGCACCTGGGGCGCAATAACCCCAAGCAGAGCTACAGGCTGGGAGATGAGTGGTTGGAGAGCTGCCAGGCAGAGAAGGACCTGGGAGTGATGGTGGATAGTCGGCTGAATATGAGTCAGCAGTGTGCTCAGGTGGCCAAGAAGGCCAACGGCATCCCGGCTTGTATAAGAAACAGTGTGGCCAGCAGGACTAGGGAGGTGATCGTCCCCCTGTACTCAGCTCTGGTGAGGCCACACCTTGAGTACTGTGTTCAGTTTTGGGCCCCTCGCTACAAGAAGGACATCGAGGTGCTTGAGCGGGTGCAGAGAAGGGCAACCAAGATGGTGAGGGGCCTGGAGAACAAGTCCTACGAGGAGTGGCTGAGGGAGCTGGGCTTGTTCAGCCTGGAGAAGAGGAGGCTCAGGGGCGACCTTATTGCTCTCTACAGGTACCTCAAAGGAGGCTGTAGCGAGGTGGGGGTTGGTCTGTTCTCCCACATGCCTGGTGACAGGACGAGGGGGAATGGGCTTAAGTTGCGCTAGGGGTGCTTTAGGTTGGATGTTAGGAAGAACTTCTTTACCGAAAGGGTTGTGAGGCATCGGAACAGGCTGCCCAGGGAAGTGGTGGAGTCACCATCCCTGGAAGTCTTCAAAAGACGTTTAGATGTAGAGCTTAGGGATATGGTTTAGTGGGGACTGTTAGTGTTAGGTCAGAGGTTGGACTCGATGATCTTGAGGTCTCTTCCAACCTAGAAATTCTGTGATTCTGTGAGAGTTCCAACATCTGCTGCGAAGCTGTGAGCACCTTAGCTACGAGGACAACAGCAGGCAGTTGGATTGGCACAGTGGATCCTAAAATAACATTGCTGACCAGACAGAGGTGAAGTCTGTTTTCCCAGCAACAGAACTTGGCATCCTCTGTTAGTTTGTAGTAGAGTTTTAATAATACTATATTTGAGTTGGGGATGGACATTAATTCTTAATCGTAGCTCACAAGCTGAGAACTGCTGTGTATAAGGAACGTTCTCAAACCATATCCTTTATTTCAGTCTACACATTCATTTATGTGTAAAATGCATGCGCTGGAGAGGTGTAGCAGGAGGATCAATTTGCCTCTGCTCTTATCAGTTCTGTAATTATGGTGGGACTTGAACGTTGTCTCCATGTTCTCCATGGAAGACTAAAGAAAGTTCTCAGTGCTTTCTAAATGCATGGGGCTGGTTTCTGACCTCTGTAGGGTAGTAAGGATGGACTGACACTGCTTTGCAGTGGCTTCCTGTGGTGTGAGATACCTCTTTGCTGGCTGCTAGTCAGGTAAAAGCCTGCCTGCATTGCTCAGACAACACACAGATAATTGTGTAGGAGAAAAATAGCTGTTGCTGAAAGTGGCAAGTGCAAAGCAGTTGATTTTGGGGATACTTTCTGATATTTTGCAGTGTTTTCTAATAATTGTTTTTTGTAATTTCATGGTGACAACTTTCACCTGGTGCGTGCTCTGTAGTGCTCTGTTGTGCAGCCTGGGTTAGCACACAGAAAACAACAGTGCTCATAGATTTCCTTGGGGTCTTCCTCAGAACCAGGTGGCAGAAGCTGGAGCCTGGTGTTCGAAGACCATCTCCTCCCCAGAAGAAATGTGCCCAGTCCTTTTTAGTTTCCAGAGACCCAGGTTGGTAGGTTTATGGCTGTAGATAGAAGTACAGTGGCCATAATTACATATATATTTAAAATGACGTGTGTAAGCTCTGGATTGCAGAACCATTAGGTGCTGTGTGGGCATATAATGAGAAATAAAATTCATATTGAGTTTGATTTCCGGTCTCCATGAAGCTGAAGTTGTAAACCTGAGGTGAGCAATTAATAAGACAGTATTGGTGATGCTACCTATGTCTACTTGAAAACTCTTATGCATTTCCTTGAACTTCAAAACTATCTTATGTCAGTTTAATTGGTGTCTTCACAAAACTAAACTTGGAAATTAAAACCAAGTATCTGCTAGTGGCCATTCACAGCTTTCTCAGTTTCTTTTAGGCTGCTGAATGAAAAATAATTTAAGTTGGTTCAGATCAGTTAACTATGGTTTAACAACACCTAACTGTGGAAGTACCAATTTGTCTGGCATTAATATTCATGCTCTGTATATTTTAAAACCTTTACTCAAGGGAGCTGAATAACTGCACAACTTAATGTTCTTGTCTTCAGAAACTAGCTTTAAATGAATACCTCTTTGAAGCTTGATTGTGAAAACAGCGCTTTGAGCGTTCGTTACTGAAAATCTGCTTTTGTGAACCAGTCAACATTGTCTTGTGGTACTGTTTTTTAAAGAACTATTATGGATTGGGATGATTGGGCTGTGACAGAGTATAGCAAATGCTCAAAGCAGAGCAAGGCAAGAAGTTGAGTACTGCCACTCCCCTTTCTCTAGCCCTTTTTACTTAACTTCAGGCTACAATGTAGAAGTTAAGTTTTGTTTGCTTTGATTCATAGCATTGTTGTCTTTGTTATGTAGGGTAGTATGCAGGACTCGTGAACAGAAGTATTTATTTTCTAATAACTTATTCCTTTACCAGCTCTTCTCAACTGTCTGCTTTGCAGCAAGACCTTATTCCTAGTGTCTTGATGCAGAAGAATATCAGTAGGGAGCTGTCTAGGCAGTGTATATTATGTCATTCAGGAGCCTTGTTGTAGTGTAGGTAAGTCGCTCTTTAGAAGATAAATTTGAAAATTGAAGTTTTCTAGCCTTCTAAAGTAGCATTAATTGAAATTAAGAGTGATGGCTTGTTATAATGTAATTGAGTAAAGATTTATTAAATATACTAAAATATTACTCTTGATTCTTGCACAGCTGTGATGTTGAGGACTGAATTGCTGTTAACTAAGATGAAACTTCACTGTAGACGTAGTTCAAATTACTACATCTTATAATATTGATGTCATCCTGAAAAAGGAAGTCTTAGAGCATTAAACAAAGAAACTTAGGGCTGCCAAATTTAAAGTCATGTGGTTCAGGAAGTCACATGACTTACCCCTATAATTTTTTTAGAGTTGGTATGCCAACCAGAAAGCGTTGGCATGTCATTTGAGGCAGAGCAACATGTAAAACTGTAAATGTGCCAGATACTAGCCAATAGCAAAATGCTGCATAGTTAAAAAGAGCTTGCCTTTTGAGTCAGGAGGAAAAATTGCTGAATTTGAAGACCTTGTTAGTACTAATTGGAGCACTGGGTGCAGTCTTAGGGAGATGTGGGTTCTAGTCCTGGCTCTGCTGCCCTTTCTTGGGTGACTGTACCAACTTCTAACTTGTCATTTTTCAGTATAAGTGGAGATGATTTTCTTTTTTTTGTTCTAAGGTGTGCGATAATGCTACCTTCGCACCAGCATAAACTGAATTATTTGGTTAGGGAGTGAGCTTAAGGCATTGTTCCTACTGGAGCATTACTGATATGGAAAGCAAATTTAGGGGTGAAAAGCTGTTGGAATCTGTGGAAGTTCTTTATCTTCAAGTAACTGTTGCTCCTCATTAAGATGGCTTTAGTGGTAAGAAGCAGGAAGAGATGGTCAGGAGTTGGAATAAAAAAGTGTTTAAATTAGCTTGATTTTATATTCTGTTAAGTATTTGTGCCAGATTAAGAAGGGATGCTGGGGTTGTGGAATTTTAGGCAAACGAAAAATGGTGATTTGTGATTACTTTAGCAACTTATCACTCAGTAGATCCTAGTAACAAGCTATGACTAGCAGGAATAATATCTGTATATGACACCTTATGTTATCATTAAGACGACATCTTGATCATTCAAGAAGAATATATTGACAATAAAGCACAGTCAATGTTAAGCCTCAAATAACCTCATAAATAGTACTTATTTTTCTTCAGTAAAGAAACAGGCTTCAGTCAGCCCAAGTCAGTGCTAAACCACTGGCTTGCTGTGGTAATTAATGTCTTTATCAGGCCAGCTATTCAGTGTGGTAAAGATTCCTCTGCTCGTTATATTCCTGCTTTGTAGAAGTCAGCCAGTTTAGTTTTCTTGTTATTGTAACAGAGCACCTGAGTGCTGTTTGCTAATGTGAATGTTTTATGACAAACAGTTTTATAGGAAAAACTTCCAAATTGTGTAGATCAGGCAGTTAGTCTAGGAAGAATTTATAGGATAAACAACATGCTGCAGTTCTCTTACTGCTGCAGCTTTGAACACAAATAGCCAGTTAATGGGTTCCCTACTGATTTAATCCTACTTGTAATCTACACCTGCCAATTTAATAAAAGCAATTTCCTGTGTCTTGTTTACTGCTTGTTACTACTTGCTTACTCTGATTTGGTTGCTGTGCTGGTTGGTGGAAAACTTCTGAAATTTACTGTATACAATGCTATAGTCTCATCATGAACAGCTTTTGTTGGCCTGTGTCATGCTGCATTGTTTGAAGCAGACCAGCGGGATACAAGAGAACAATCAGAAGCTGGAGTAGGTTCACATCTCACTGCATGTGCTTCAAAATTGGCAGAAGAACAGTGAGATCAGGGAAATCCCATTGGACGAGTGCTGCACAGTAATCTGACTTCAGCATTTGTTCAGAAAAAAGATTCCCCAAATTGTGGCTTTGCATTCTGAAATGTGCAAGCAAGTTTTTGATAGGTCAGGAATTAAAAACTTTCACTTGGAGTCTTTGTCTGTAATTGGAGGTAAACTGAGCATTTCTTTGTGCGCTCAGTTTCTTACCTACTGGATAGGTAGAAGCCAGATACAAAAGAAGTAAACTCAGTGTTGCTTAAATGTGTATTTTTAAGGTTACTGTTGAGTTGAATTGGTGAGTTACATTCCAGAACTGGTCTTCACTTCCTCTTAGTTTTGTGGGAAGCTTCAGGTCAAGTTCTTATGTTGATATTTTAAGTAACTTTTTAACTCATGCTGTAGTTCTGAAACCTTGAACATGAAGAAAATCTAGTATCAACTGATATGGAGTCTTTCAGCTCTGTTGTGGAAAGCTGTGTTTGAAGTACTGCTTGACTTTCAGGTGTTTGGTTGAAAGAGTTTTCTCTTTAATAGGTCACTCAAATGTTAATTTCATGGACTCTTAAGTACACTTTTTAAGAGCACCTTCTGAACCTAGATGTATTTGTGGAAGTCTGCAGCAGCACAGCATCTGCTCACCAAAACTTACTGGTAGTTCTTTCCTATCTTTCTGTAATAAACACGTCCCCTTCTGTAACAGTGAGGGGAGCTTGAATATAAACTTAAGTTCTGTCCTTGCTATGACCTTTAGCTGTGTCCATTCTGGTGAATTTCACACAGCTAATAATGAAAATGCCTCTTTGTTCATTTATCTAACTTTTGTCTGTTTTGCTTATGTCCAATGTATCTATCTTACTGCTTTAACAAGACATTAGTCTGCTAAGTGTTTAGAGCTCAGTGTTTTGCTGTTTCCCATGTCTTTCTGTGAGATGAATATAGGTGGAGAACAGAAGGCCTACTGCCAATGGGATTGTGCCTGTGGCAAATTGCATTGGTGACAGTCATTTAAAAAATGTTGTAATATCCTGCTCAGTGATGAGACATTTTTACCGTGGCCCAGAGCTGGAATATGTGCTCCTCAGGTGGAGACCCTTTGGTGTTTTCTCCAGTAACCAGCCTTTCCCAGAAGGATTTCACCAGTTCCCTTTGCACTGAGAAGCTGTCTACTTGAATGCTGATATTCTCAAGCTTTTGAAATTCTGATCTTTGGCTGCAGTAGTACAGGGAGAGAGCAGGGTAACTGCCACATCAGCACAGGGCAGGTGCTGGTAGATCAGGGTTGACACCTGACAAGTAGAGTGAGGAAGAGGAAAACTATTGGATGTCTTTAGAAAGTACTTCAGCTGTTAAGCAACTGCATGTGAGGCAAGAGTGCTTGTAGGCATTGTCTGCAGTTGTGTGTTCTGGGTATGGATCATGAACAAGATGCCAAGTACTTCAGGATTTGTCTGTCATCTTAATGTTTCCTTTTGCCTAGCTCTAGGCAGTGAAGCTCAAGAAATAGGCTTTGATTTGTATTCTAAGGGATCTTGTCCCATGCATACTGAGGTTTTCTGTCATTAATGTCTGATATGGGGTCCCATATTCTGTTCTGGCCTGAGGAGAATAGAGGCCTGTAGCCAGGCACCTTGTCTGACTGATTTTTGCTTTTACTCAATGTGTAAGGCCATGCAGTATCTCAGCAAACAAGCCAAGTACATTTAAAAAAAAAATAAAAATTAAAATTAAAAAAAATTGCTTTCTTGTACCTGAACACTGATACTTCTTCAAGCCTTTTTATGGCTTCCTTGATGATTATGAATTTTCTTTAATATTTCTAATAAAATACAGGCATTGCTGTGAGTGAAGGCAGTGTGATTTAACCGAAGCCAGTCATTTTTATATTTGCATATATCAATTTGCTGTAACAGTCATAGCACAGGTACCATTCAGTTCTTCTCCCCAGTATGTTGCTTGGGGAAGCTTTCTCTATGGCTCAAACCTTACCTTCATTCAACTCCTCTTAGTTGCAGGGAATTCTGCATGTACTGGGGACCTTAGTTATGTAATACTTGAATTTCTTTGATTTCTTTTTTATTCCTCATCTCTAAAGATACTTGTTTGGACATGTATTAAGGTCAGCATCTTCTCTAAGTTTCACCAGTTTTCTGCTAGGTGTGCCCACATCTGGTGTAGGCTGCAATAGGAGTTCCTTCTGCTATGGTGGCTTTGCTGCATTGAGCACTTTAATATATGTCCTGTGGTCACTTGTCTTCCTGGGTTTCACAAGGTGGGTTTTTAATCCATAGGGGAAGCTGTCCAGAAGCAGCTTTGGTTTGAAATGAAGTATTAAAAGATTCCTGTAACTGTTGTTCTAACAGCAATCTTTTGCCAAGTTAGCATGTTTTTCAGGCAGTGTGGCTAAGATAAATGTCTTGCACAGCTAATCCCTCCTCCTCACCACCCCAAATACCCACTAGTTTGAGGTAGTTAATCACAATGTCACATCTTCAGTTTTTCTGCTGTCTACCAGTTGTAAAAGGGTCCACTCATAGTGCTTACCCACTTGGAGGAGGACAGGCTGTTTGAGAGAAATTATTTGACTTTGCCCTTGGTAGCTGTACCTGGTAGCTTGTGGGAAAAGCTTTCACCTACTCTGACTAATAGTGGTTGGAGAATTTGAGACAAAGGTCATCTTTGAATATTTGTGCAGAGCTAGTCCTGAAATGCGTGTGCTGAGCTCTGTCTTTTGAAAATATGACCTTTGAGATTGCCATCAACTGTTAGCAGAGCCATTTGTTGTGGACAGCTCAGCTAGTGTTGTGATGGATATGGCTTTCTGTAAAGATCCATTGTTCTTTGGTACTCCTGATTCTGTTCAGGTTTGCCTTGACCTTAGTCCCTGTTAAGGATGATGCAGTGTGTCAGTCTGTGAAGCTGCATTGGGTGTCATCTTAACTCACGGCATGACATTTCATTTTTCTGTTTCCTATTAGAAAGCAAAGGTAACCACATGTGGTATGAAATTAGATTGTTCATTCCTTACGTAACTTGTCAATCTATTAAAGAAAAAAAACACTTGTTCATTTTCTAGAAGATTGCACTAGTCATCTCTCTTTAGTCGAAACAACTCAGCGGTAATTTAATTATTAGAAAGGAATTGCTCAATCCTCTGTTTTAATAGAGGTGGTATGAGAGTGGAGGACAGATAGCAATTTCTCAGGCTGAGTTGCTGAGCATACTTGCTTCATAGCTGCATGCAATGTCTCAACAGCTGTCCAGAGCTCTGAAAGGTTATTTCCGAAACAGACATTTTCAGAACATGTCTCTCTGTCTTCCTTTACTCCAATAATAAAGCTGTGATCCTGTATTTCTTTCAGGATGTGTGGTGGCCTTCTGATACCTTAAATGTCTTTGGACTTCCTGACAGAAGATTTCAGTATGATGTTCTCAGATGAAATACAGATATATTAATATTAGCTCACTCAGACACATAATGAACACAGTACTTTTAGTTGTGGGAATTTCAAAATTACATGCTTCTGTCCCAGTTGAAGTGCTGTATTTACATTTCTGAGGGTAGCAGGAGAAACTGCCAAGTAATTTAGCAGTCAGAAAGCTTTTATTGGATACAATAGTTGAACAAATGAAAGCAGCATAAGAATTCAGAGTTAGCATTTCAGAAATGACATCTCAAAGTACAAACCTGCGTTCTTAGAGTTTGTGGGGCTATGTATTGGTCTATTTTTTTCTGCCTGGTTAGTCTCAGGGAGTTGCTGTTGTGAATGTTGTTGTGCATTTGTAACCCTCACTGGACGTGGGGCTTCTTAAAGTCACTTTTTGATGGCTTTTTTGAATATTTCATTAGGAAGGCTAAACCTATGTTGTGGTTTGTCTTATTGCCAGCAAGTTTGCTCAGAGTTAATGAGATAAGTTACAGCTGCTCAAAGCAGTTACTTTGGAGTGGGGAACTGCAGGGCAAGTTTCCCAGCAGAGCTGTTAGCTTATGATTTCCATAGGCTGCTTCTGCGTGCTCCCTGCATTTACTCTCTAGCACAAGGCTTAGACTTGTGGCCAGCTCTCTGCTGACTCTTAAGAGAGACTGATCTGTGCTGCATGCTGTCTGTTTCTTGGTCCCGAGCACCATCTCTGTGCTGCCTGACCTTGCTCTTTGGAAGCTTACAAGTTTGCAGGTTGCTCTCTGCCTGGCTTTGAACGGGGAGTGAAGACCCCTTGATAAGATGTGCATCTAAACAGGCAATGTGGACAGCAAGAAAAATAAATGGTTTCCTTCTGCTTGGTTTCCATGGCACCCTGGAAAAATAGTTCTTGAACCGTGTGGTGCTATCTATCCAAGCATCTGGTACTGAGGGGAAAAAAATAAAGGTAATGCTCGTTGTTGATGGCTGCTTTATTTTGTCTGACAGCAGTGGGCTAGCACGTTGAGATTTGGGAGAAGGGAGAATAAAGTGCTTTGAAAAGGGGCCTTATATCTGTACTTTTGCCTTTGTTGGCAGTTTGTTGAACATGTGACCAGGAAGAAGCCTGCCTTGAGAAAAGGCAGGAGAAGCAGATGCTGTTCATTGAGTTGAGTGGCTGGCCTGGCACTATGCAGGGCTGGGAGAAAACAGCTGCTGGCCCTCCTCTGGGCAATGGGTGGCCCTGCTGTTGGCCTCTAACAGAGTCTTTTGTACCTCGCCTTCCACTTCTGTGTCCCATGTGGACATCTGTGGAGTTTAAGCTAAAGTAAATGGCATTGTTCAAGGACCTTTTTTCCCCTCTTTCACATAGTGTTAGAGAGGTTAACTGTATCCCGCAGCTCCTGCTTTTCTGGTTATTTTGATGTGTTTATTTTTTAGCACACTTCTACTTATAAGGAAGGTTACTTGAGTCATTTTCCACAGTTCAAATGATGAATTTTGTATTTGATGTAACTTTTTTAATGTGTTACATAAAATTCAATGTCAACTTCTTTTCCTTGAAAGGGCTCTGATTAAGAGGAGAGTTGTGTAATGGTTCCTGACTTATATTCCACTCAGTATGCACATCTGTAAACATTTCTTGGCTATAGTATGTCTTCAGCATTTGTGTGGGAAGGAAGGAGGCAGGGAGAAAAGGTACAGTTACTGTTCTGAACAAATAATCTGTGTTGCATATGCTGGAAGAAAAGTCTGGATTTTGGATTCTGGGAGAGAGGTGGAGCAAAGCTTTTTTTTTTTCTTTTTTTAAATGTATTGAGGGCTACTTACAAATAAAAGTAAATTGAAAGGGTTGGAGGTACTTGAGGAAGCACTCATAATTGTGGGAGCTGAGTGCCCAGCTGCCAGTATTGCTGTTGTTTTGTTGAGTTTGTGCTGAGAGAGAAAATTGTGCTCTTAGTTCTGTAAGAGCTTTCTCTTCTGCAGTCCAGGTCTCCTTTAGACATTACTTAATATCCTTTTCCTATCCTTAACAGGCTCTGTTGCTTCCTTTGAAGAATGGGAGAATCTGGTAGCTGTCTAACTGCCCACCTATACTTCTGTCCAAGTACCTGTTTACTCTGGTTGCTAATACTATCCTTTAACTGAATTTCTTTTTTTTTCCTAGTGGTCTGTTTCTCTACTTATGTCTATCACAGAACGGTCTCATTGGAAGAGTTGTGTCCAGCTCCTTTTAATGAGTGCCACTGCAGATTTGTCTAAGTGATTTTTAAGAGGAATTCAGGCTTGTGCTTTTATTCAGCATTGGTCAAGATATTAGCTCATCACTCTAGCTGGTGCTTAGAAAAATAATTTCATACTAAATTCCCAAGTCTTTACACAAGAAAAAGAGATTAGTATTTCTGTGTTACTTCACAATATTCACAAACAGAAATGTACTGCTATAGCTTTGAGTCGTGCCAGTTGATGAATGTGTGTGTCTGCTTATTTATATTTAAGTGAGCAGATGATATTGTGTCACTATAATGTAGGCTGATGGAAATGTACTGGTCAGTTCTGCTGGAATGCAAAATGATGCGGGATCCAAAGAGGAGTAGGCTAGATCTCATGAAAGCAACTTAAAATTTGCGTTGCTATTGCAGATCTGTTTAATGTTTTCTAACTGAGAACAGATCTGAGTGCAGATGATCTTTTCCCTGCCACCCCAGCATGGGGAAAATAAACTACGAGCAACATGTAATTCAGTAGCTGAGGCATTTAAGTGAGACAAAGTATACTTTACAGGAAGCTTTTGTTCAGACAACTGGCTGTACAGCTAGCTGAGATGCTGTTTGCAAATACAGGCAGTGTAATTGGCATTGCTGCTGGATGATGCAGATGTTTTAGCCTGTAATATGGAGAAATGCTAGCTGCCAGTATAAAGGAAGGACTGTCAAGTTGGAATATAAAAGTAGCTACATACTTTCCTTTGAAACCTGGAATTAAGGAAACCATGATCAGGCAGATTTCATAGGAGGTTAACTGTGCTGAATATAATCTACGTAATTCATGAATCTTTTTGATTGCTGATCTTGATTAATCTGTATTCTCTCTCAGCATTTCAAATCCATCTTTCCTGTTATCTTCAAGACCCATGTTCCAAAGGTTTGGTATACCCCTTTGTATGCATCCCTCTGAGCTTTATGGGTTTTTGAACCCCAGTGGTCATCAGGAAGAAACCAGCAGAAGAGGAAGAAGGATTCAGTTCTTTCATCTACCAGTTGATCTTTTTCTTAGTATCAGTGGAGTAAAGGACAGTGTCCTCACAGGAGTGCAACTTCGATCCAGCTATACCAGTGCTGAACTGGAGCTTAAGTTAATATAACTGTGTTCTTGTTTTCCAGTTCTCTGTGTTGTGTATAAGGTCTTAGACTTAAGATCTTACATAATTAAATAAAAGATACAGGTCTTCAGTCTATAGACATTAACCTGTTTTCTGAGGCAAATTTTACAGAAGCAGCCACGAGTAATGTTAAGGCAATGTAACTTGCTCCTTTCTTATGAGAAAATTGGATTCTGTAAGTCTGGTAACTTTTTTTTTTTTTTTTTGTGTTCTAACTGAATTTTGGATAGTTTTACTTCAAGAACGAATTCTTGTTATAACCAATTCTGTACCTCCTTCCTGCCCCCGTGACAAAATCTCAGTGAAGGTAGTAAGTCCTGTAACTGGTAGGCTGCTATGGAAACGTTTGTGTGCCTGTACTAAGTAACTTCTTTACTGCAAGTGAACACTTCATCTTCATTTGCATTTTTCTCACTTTGAGTAAAATTGAGTGAAAACATAAGTGTCAGGCTCACAACTCTAGAAAAGCTTTGAATGGGAATTTTGAATTTAGGAAATGAACTTATTCTTGTCTCCCATGTAAAAGTGAATAAAAGGAGTACTGTCACAATTTGCTGAAATTGTTTTTCTTTCAGTGGCAGCTCCAGCACTACAAATGCCTCAGGAAAAGGTAGGGGCAACTACCTTTGGTGGTAGAAAGGCCTGTTGAGGTTAAGGTGTAGGAGAAAGATGAATGGAAAAGATTACCTTGAAAGTGAACTTGCAAACCTGTTACTGGCTGTGGACTCTGAAGAGTATGGTCCAGGAAAAAAATCAGGAGTTCAAGTGTAGTACCTAACAAATAGGGGAGGTCAGTGTCCAAGACCTTTATGTGATGATTCCTGAGTAATACAGACTTCGGCTAATGTGATGAAATTTGCTTTTCAAATTTCATTTTTCATCTTTCTAGTGCTACCACTTCAGTTAAGGAAGAGACTGTCAACTCCATGCCTTCCAGCTCCTGTACAGTCATCCTGTTTCTTTGCAGGACTGAAGAGTAACATGGAATTGCAGTTATGCTTGAGCTGTGACAATATTTACCAATTTTTATAGAGAGCTTCTACTACTTGATATGTAAATGTCTTTGAAGTGGTTCCACCAAACTTGCATCTGATGTAGTGTTTGTTGCAAGTACTTCATTTAGTACACAGAAAGTACCTAAAGCATGCAGTGTTTCCAATACTGTGAACAGTTTTAGTGGTAAGAGGGTTGCTTTGTTCAATCTGTCACTCAGGAAAAAGCTTAAATTCACAATAGTAGTTACCTGTTCAAGCTGATGTCTGTATATTACATGTGTAACTATTCTGATGCACACACAGTACTGTTTAAAATTGTGCTGACTTCAGGTTCTTTCAGCTATAACCTTCAATAAACATCTCTGCACAACTGGATATCATTGACAAGACCTACCACCTTTGTCCGTATGCGTATCATCTATTTTGCAAATGCACTTGGGGAAAGTACAGGGATATCTTGGAGTGTATGCAGTGCAGTGTCAGCTTGTCCAAATAGCTGTGACCACAGCATCAAACAGCACTTGGATCTTGCAAATTAGTACCTCTGGCTTTTAGCTGTGCTGAGGAACTGAACCTGATTAGGCAAACACCAAGCTGAGGAGGCTTTATTAGTTGGCATCTGGACATCTGCAAAGGTTGTGGACTGTTCTGTGTTGATGCATCTCCAGTCATGGGGGTTTCTAATTCAGAATTAGTGCCACTGCAAATCAGAATGCAAATGGCTTCCTGAATTTGCTAAGATGAGATCATACTGTCACAGACTAATATTAATATGATGGTTGGCAATACATCTTTCAGGAAATTGAAAGCAGTACGTTATTCTGTTCCTTTTTCCACCTCAATGGACAGTGTCCTTTGCCACTAATCGTACTGCAAATAAAAAAAATCTGTCTTCAGTCTGTTTTCCCGTTGATGCACTCCATCTACTCTAGACTACTTCATCCTTTACAGTGTATATCTCATTATTATGGATTCTGATACAGGCATTGATTCTTCTAGTAAGTATATGAGTTTAAAAAAAAAAAAGGCAAACAGCTTGCTTAAGCGTGGTTCAAACTGCTTTTGTCCATGTTCATTCTTTATGGGCAAGTTTAAAAACTCATATTTGAAGTAGATGCCTACTTCTGTAGTAGGCTTGAATAGTAGGTTTACTTGATATAAGTAAGATAGCTTGTACTGTTCATGCTGATTGGGATCATTATCTCTACCATGTAGACTTACATAATACAAAGACATTTTGGTTATGTTCTTCATGTTCTTCCTGCACCTATGTTTTTCCTATGTGTCAGTATTGTGTGTCTTACTAAAGAGAAGTGGTTTGGGCACTTTGTCTCAAAATTGTGAAGTGTTGCTACAGCTCTCTGCTGTTTAGGTAATTTCTTGCCCAGAGTACGGATTTTTGGAGCTTGGATTTTCCTGTTAAAGGAAGTGATGAAATGGAAGAATTGAAGGCATACCTTGTGCTGTTGCATGCTGATAGCCACATTAAAGATTCTTCTTATTAGAATTGTGTAATATCATCTGAGATGCTGCTCCTTATAAGCAGATAAAAAGGTTGAAACTCCAACTCTTACAGCCCTTCCCATTTAGGGAAAGGCTTAAACAGAAGTAGTGTTGGTTCCACCCAGTTATAACTTGTCTGACTTTTTCTTCACCACATCTGTGTTCTGGTCAGTCCTGACATTGGAATCACAGGGCTGAGTTTTCCCAGGTTGAGAGTGTAGCAAATGTTTGCTAGAACACTAACTTTTCCCTGAAAATCCCTGGGTTTAGCAGTTCGTTAGTGCAAGTATCTTTAGAGCATTTCTCCTTCATCTTCTTGTGCTAGAACTTCAGAATACATGAAAAATTAAGCCAAATTGATTGTTTTAATTCTTAAAGTCTCTTAAAATAAACTCTAATTCTGTAGGGTCTGCAAAAGCAGCAATGCTAGTATCACAAAGCAAGCTCGTTTGAAGTGCAGGAGGCCACAGAATATGATGACTTGCTAATCTAAATCTGTATCGAAATGATTTAAAATGAGTAAATAAAAATCATCAGCAAAACTAGTTTTTGAATAGGTGACCTTGTTTATGTCAACAGTTAAATCGTATTGAGACCAGCTATAAAATGCTCCTTGGAACGAACATGTCCACTCTGCTGGGAGGTGTATTAGCGCTGAGCTTGTATTTTGGAGTATATTTAAGCCCTGTCTACACAGGAAAGATTTAAGTCCTGCTTGGCTGCAGGGGTCAAAATATATTTTGGAAACAATGATGGTTTACCACTGCTGCAATATACAATGGGTTCAAAACCAAGAAGGAAAAAAAAAAAGAAAACTGTTCTATAAAACATGAAGCCTGAAGTGTGCTTCAAGGCTTCAGCCTGAGGGCAGTCTGCTCACTAAAGGTAAAATGGTGATACCTGTTGGCTACTTCACTCCTAATAAATTAAATGTGCCTGGGAATGTTCCCAGGCACTGAGGCCAACTGGCTTGGGACTGCTTGTGTCCATGCTTTTATGCTCTTTCCTTCCAGGGCAGGGTGGCTGCAGCTGAACTGCCCAGTGCAAGCTGTCCCAACTGTGTTCTGACCCTCAGACCTGGGAATTGAGTGGGAGAGCACTAATTGGCACAGTGCAGTGCTGGGGAATGTCCTAGCTGCTTTCTAGCATACATGATCGTGTTCCAGGGGTTCCATGGTCTGGGAACACTTCCAGATGAGATTTAACTTAAGAGTACAGATGTTAGTCCTTGATTCTTCTGGAATCTTAATGGAGTAAAGCGAAGAAGGAGCCTTCTCCCCCTAAGGGGTTTGGGACACTTCAGAAAGGTAAGCTTAGGAGATAATGTTTCCTATTTATTCTGGGGCACTAAATCTCTGCTTCTGTTGTGGTTTAACCCAGTTGGCAGCTAAACACCACACAGCTGTTTGCTCACTCTCCCCCCTCCCTCTCTGGGATGGGGGAGAGAAAGGGGAAAGTGAAGCCCGTGAGTGGAGATAAAGACAGTTTAATAAGACAGGAAAATAATAATAACAATAATGATGATAATAATAGTACTACTAATAACGTATACAAAACAAGTGATGCACAATGCAATTGCTCACCACCCGCTGACTGATGCCCAGCCTATCCCCGAGCAGTCTGGCCCCCTCCCCCCAGGTAGCCACCCCTATCTGTTGTTCAGCATGATGTCAGATGGGATGGAATACCCCTTTGGCCGGTTTGGGTCAGCTGTCCTGGGTCTGTCCCCTCCCAGCTCCTGCTGCAGCCCCAGCCTGCCCGCTGGCAGAACAGAGTGAGAAGTTGAAACGTCCTTGGTTTGGTGTAGGCACTGCTCTGCAACAATTGAAACATCAGCATGTTATCAGCACTCTTCTTATCCTAAGCCAGAGCATAGCATTCTACCAGCTACTAGGAAGAAAATTAACTGTCCTAATTGAAACCAGGACATCTATCCACCCCTTATTCCATACCATTTATGTTATGCTCAGGTTACGCTCTTTTCCATACATTCTAATGAATCACCATTTTCATCTAGGATGTATAGTAATCATGGTAGTGATGACATACAGTAGTACATAGTAATTACCGTGATACAATTCAATTCATGGGCTATTCTTACCTAGTATTAAATCCCCTTGGGGTATACACCGGACCTCTCCATTCTTTTGCGTTACCCACCAAGTGCATCGAGATCCCTGAGTAAAACCCATTCGATGAATGGGTTTGCCTTTTCCTGAGGCAGGAGTAGCCCAGACTGTTTTACCCAGCATATTTCTTACGTGCACTACTGGAACTTTATCCCCATCTATAGTACGTAAGAGGTTTGATTTTGCAGGTTGTCCTGGTTTCAGTTAGAACAGAGTTAATTTTCTTCCTAGTAGCTGGTGGAATGCTGTGTTTTGGCTTAGGATGAGAAGAGTGCTGATAACACCCCGATGTTTTAATTGTTGCAGAGCAGTGCTTATACCAAGCCAAGGACATCTCAGCCTTTTGCTCTGTCCTGCCAACAGGCAGGCTGGGGGTGCAGTAAGAGCTGGGAGGGGACAGACCCAGGACAGGTGACCCAAACTAGCCAAAGGGGTATTCCATCCCATCTGACGTCATGCTAAACAATATATAGGGGTGGCTAGCCGGGGGAAGGGGGCCAGCTAGCATGCATGAAATACGCAGGTGTGAAGCCTGGAAATTAACGCGTTAAAACGCAAAGACTCTATAGAGATTTCTAAGTTTCCACAGAGACACCCAGTATAGCCAGATGTTCAAATCTCACCCAAAGGCATCCCAATGAGGGGGGAGGCTCAGCCCATCAGCTGATCCCAGGAGTCAGGAAGTCCTCAGGATGGTGTATTCCCTCGGGATGGTATCTTCCCTAACATCCCCTCTCTCTTAGGCCAATTTATATTATTTTCTATCTTTTATGTGGAGCTTGAGTAACTCTAGTCAAGCATTTCTTAGTTATGATTGAAAAGTTTTCTTGCTTTTGTTTAAAGGAATAGGCTCTGAGAAATTCAGAGCGCATGCTCAGTGAGGGGTGGTCGCACCTTGGAGGTGGGTAGCTTTTGGGATGGAGGTGTGTTTTGGTATTATAATGATATTATAATGAGCAAAAGTACACTAGAGTACAGCATTTGTCAAAACACGACAGGTCCTTGACTCAGGGTAGCAAAAAGTGCAGTTTATTGGTCTTGGCGCGCACAAGAACAATCGAGTCCCCCCCTCTTGTCACAGAGCCTAGCCGTGGTGTCTCCACTCCACTCTACGCCCCGTACTGTTCCTTAGAGCCAGCACACCAGGTTCCCCCAGCGCGATATCATCTAAGGTTGGCAGCCTAGGGAATGCTCAGGTAATACAGCTACGCCCTACCCTGAAAGCCTCTTCAATGCTGTACGTTTTCTTTAAAATGTGAATATTAGTTTAATTTTCCTAGTAACTTTAGGCAATTGCTCCACATGCTTGTGCATTTTTGACCTGGGATGTAGTCCTAGTGTAGATAAGCCAGTAACCCATTGATATTGATTCCAGCTCGAAGTAGACACAGGTCCTGGAAGACAGTATATTTCATAAGACGCTGAGTGATGGAACAATTTTTGCTCTGAACTGATTGCTTTTCCTGCGCCCCCTTTTCCAACACTCCCACCTGTTTCCTTGCCATCTTCTTTTTCTGGGGTGTCCTGGGTTTCAGTGCAAGTTATGGATCCATCATGCAGTCACTTCTGAATACTGTTTCTTTTCATAGGGCTTGGAATATGCTATCAACTTTGATAGTTCAAATATTTATAGAGAAAAATTAACAACATAAGGTATTGTTCATCATGCTCTAAGGGCTATAAAATTTTACTTTTGAATGTGTTGACTTGAGTCTTGTGAAGCAACTGTGTGGCATGTTGCACTTATACCAGTGATGCACCCCTCAATTTTAGGAACATAAATTATGTGATAGCATCAGCTTTGGAGCATTACTTCGTGTAAAGGATCTGTTGCTCAAAGGTAGTAAGCTGTCAGGGCTGGCTGTGTCAGTTAATATGCAGCACACTCTGCTGATTGCTCTTCTCATTTCATGTGCATGATAATCTGTCTTACAAGCAGCAGTGGTGCACATTTAAGGACACAGGGAGCATCCCTGCACTGTACTGATGTCCCACGGGCTGCTTATGTGTCTGCAAGGCAACCATTTTGTCCTTGTACAGCTTCTGGCAGCTTGCTGTCCTGGAGGCAGCTTAGGAACTTGAATGAGAGAGGTTATAGGCTCTGCCAGTGGTCAGCGTCCCTCTTCTGCCTGCTCTGATTCTGGCCAGAGAGCTGTCCTTTCTGCTGGTGTTTTAGGTAGATGTAACTAGTTCAGGGCAGTTAGCTCTTATTGGAGGGCTGGGTGTTGGAGAATGGGGCTTTGCATGTGGCTGTCTGCAAAAAGACAGAAGTTCATCTAGCATAGGACTTCCACTTGTATCCGTTGGCAGTAAAATGTGAAAGGCCATGTTTTGTTGGACGTTTCTTTTTGTCATTAAGCGCAAGCTGCTGTCACAAGTCACAATCTCATTCTTCCTCTGCAGTGCTTGTGTAGCTCCACAGTGAGTAGAAGAACTGATCTGGCTGAAAAGCAAATCAAAAAACTTGAATTTTCAGCCATGTCTGTTATGTTCATTGCTTTGATTCACTGCTCAATTGCACGAACATTTCAGCATCCCTGGGGTGGTATTAGAAGTGAGGCATGTGGGATGAGCACGAAGGGGACCAGAACCATTCCTTCCCTTTGCCAGTAGTCCGCACTTAAGTTTTATTGAAGTGACCATGGAATTGAAGTGGTTGTCTGTCCTAAAGATGATTTTAAATATAATGCTGTGCTGTCTGCTCTTTTGTTTCATAACACTAATGAATTTTCCCTGTGTAGGAAGGAGAAATAAAAATACCTACCTGACTTCTATTCCCTTGAGCACCCAATCCAAACTTGAGTGTATCAGCTAAGATGAATCAGCTTAAATGAAAAAAAAAACAAAAAAAAAAAACAAAAAAAAACAAAACGCTATATTTAGCAAAGCCTATATTTAAAACCAGGAGTTTGGTGAACTTGTATTCTCTTCTTTCTGCTGCAACTTTTCAGAGGTTCTTAACTTCAGAGGTAACGTAGCAGCCAGTCAAATTTCAAGGTTTGTGCTAGTGGAGTTGTAAGTTGCTTGTTGTCCAAATTCTCTTTGTTTCTGAGGTGTCAAGTCTACTTGTGTGTTACTTAAGTGAAATAAACCATCAGTTTCCAGTGGTCACAGAGCACATATGTGATCACCCAAGATAAAGCTATGTCTCTGAAAATGTGCTGCCCATTTATAAGCCTGTGCTGTTTTCTTGCTTTGCTTAAATCTGGTGCTTTTAGTCTGTGCCTGGGGAGGCTCCTTTTTCTTTACTTCTGACTGTTATTGAACCAGTTTGGTGAAGAAATATTTCTCTCATTTCCTCCTGCTTGGTTTAGCAATTAGGTTTGTTGTTCTATCGTTAAGACTTAAAATATTTACTACAGTGTTACGGAGTTGTATTTTATGTTTTATATGTGGTAGAAAATAGTTTTCAGTTATTTAATCAAGGGGAGTACGTAAAATAGTGTGAAATATCAACTGCAACATGGTTTTCTTCAGTGAGTGTTCCTGTTTTGGGAAAAGCAGTAAACTAGTATGTGCATGGAGAATGAAACTGCTGAAGTGATGGTACCTTAAAGTTAGGCTGTGATGATTCAGATACACATGGCCTTAGTAATTTTAGGGCAGCTTATATTTAAAAACAAAACAGACCCTTGATAACTGAATTTTAAGAGCTAGGCTAAAGTTCTGCCTGTTTTAAGGAACATTGCAGCTGTATTGACTACTTGGTCAGAAAACTTGTTCACCTTTTAAAAACATTATCATTTACCTTGAATCGTGTTCCATTTTGATAGCCTCCTTCATATAGAAAATATAGCATGAGATGTCTGTTTAAATGCAAGTCTAATAATGCTCTATCTTCTATGTGAATGGAAGTATTCTGTACATTTTTCCATGTTTGACATCATGGTGTTTTGAATAACCATGTTCCATATTCATATCAATTTTTTGTTTTTGTTTTCAATTTATGCACAGCATTTGCTCTGAAATTTGGGGATTGAGTACACCAAACACGATAGATCAGTGGGATACAACAGGCCTTTACAGCTTCTCTGAACAAACCAGGTGAATATTCTGCCCTCTATCACATCATAGAAATCTTGTGGGAGGGATTGGATTTGGAGGGTCTGTAATGGGATGCTTTAGCTTTAAAATAGACTAAAATGCTTCCTAGGCCTCTCATGGTACAGCATTTTAAAATATTTGCTTGCCAGTGTAGAAATCCAAGTGTTCTCAGCTGATGTTTTGACCAATTAAAATCTAATTCCAGAATATTCCTTTT
This sequence comes from Netta rufina, assembly GCF_964035555.1. Classification (NCBI taxonomy): domain Eukaryota; kingdom Metazoa; phylum Chordata; class Aves; order Anseriformes; family Anatidae; genus Netta; species Netta rufina. The sequence goes on from NC_140139.1 coordinate 9,761,085, forward strand.
TCATGCCAGTGCAGTTGAAAGAATGGGAAGACTTGTTAAATGCAAGCTCTAATGTGATTTAGTATTTATATCAACAAAGTTGGGCTACTCAATTCTTTAGACTTAATCTTTACAGAGTGTTTAAACTGCTTTGTATGCCACAAGCTTTCAGTTAAGCCTTGCTAATTGGCTCAGATACGAGCTACTAAAGAACTGTTTGTAAATTCTTCAGTAGTTAATGGTGGGCAAATTCTAAACAGGGTCTTTATTTTTTTTCATGTCACATTACTTGATTTGTGTATTGACGTTTGTCTCCCATTCCATAACGATCATAAACATCTGCATTTGTGTAAGCATATGCAGTCAGTCTTAAAACATTTTCAGCTGGTAGCAAGGCAGATGAAGTCAAGAAGATAAGCTGTACAGCCCTTACGAGATGTGTGTTCATGCTTTTTGCATTACAGTTATACTGCCATGTGGATCACGTGGGCAGCTGACTGTTTAGAGGCTTATTTGCAGTCCTGTGGGAATTCTTATGCTTAAAGTAATAAAGCATCTGTGCCACAACAAAGCCTTGCGGTTTAGAAACTGGAGGGACTATTAAATGTGTGTTTTTCTTTCAACAATTGTCTTTTGACTTTTAAAAATGTACGTGAAGCAATTATCCTAAATACTTGGTTGGAGGTAAAAGTGGCTTTTATTGAACCATAAGTTCACTGGCAATAATTTGAACATCTTCAAAAAAGTAAAAATGCTGTTTGATATCATCACTTGTCTCATCTGAAGTCTTTTAACAAGAGTACAAATGTCACTAATAGTGTCAATTGAGTGAACTCTGAAAATGAACAAACTGCCTTTCCCATGTGCGTACACTGTTGTTTGAGTGATTAAGAGACAGCATGCAGTCTGTAAATACTTCTCAACATCTTTCCCATGTAGATCTCTCGATGGCCGACTACAGGTATCTCATCGTAAAGGATTACCACATGTTATTTACTGTCGTTTGTGGCGCTGGCCAGATCTTCACAGTCACCATGAACTTAAAGCAATTGAAAACTGCGAATATGCTTTTAATCTTAAAAAGGATGAAGTATGTGTAAACCCTTACCACTACCAGAGAGTAGAGACACCAGGTAGGAAGACTGTTTCTGATTTTATAGCAGTATGTACACAAGTATGTACACACTTGTTCAGCATAATATTTTAAATAAAAAAATAGAAGGATGATGTGCTCTCTTGCCAAAACTACAAGATGATTAAAGCTACAGGTTTTGAGAATACCATCCATTGAAAGTTTTTAGTAATAAAGATGCTGAAAAACTTTTACACGTGTTGAATAACAATGATAAATGCTTCCAGTACTGCTAGCAATGGTATGGTCCAGCATGGAAATGAAAGAGTTGTCTTACTAATATAGAGTGGTCTTACTCAAAAACACCTCAGGAATCTGTTCTGGTAACTAGTGGTATGATCGCAGTATTAGCGGTACTGAGAAACATCTGAAGAAATTGTTAGATGTTTTATTTTTTTCCCTTATGGTTCATAGAAGTGTGTATTTGTGGGTCTTACTAATACTTTGAATTTTGCTTTTCCAGTCTTGCCTCCTGTACTAGTGCCACGGCACACTGAGATTCTAACAGAGCTTCCGCCTCTTGATGACTATACCCATTCCATTCCTGAAAACACTAACTTTCCAGCTGGAATTGAACCGCAGAGCAATTACATACCAGGTATTTGCTGAACTCCTAATGCTAGCAGTACACTTATCTTTGTTCCATTGCTGCTGCATTGTTGGTGATTTCACAAAGTGATTAAATGAATCGAAAAACATACCAATTAAATCTTGTTGATTTTTCTGCATTAACTCCAATGGAAGGCCTGAACATTTACTTGTAGAACATGATCCTGTATGAAAAAGGTATTGCTGCGGTTTCAGAGTAGCTTACTTGGTTTCAGTAGCTTAAGGTTCAAAATGCTGATGAGTACAAAGTAGACCTTCATGTTATGGTTTAAGACTTCTATAAACATGTAGGTGTTGCCAAATGCTGTATATTGGAGATTGAGTAGTAAACTGCTCAATTCCACCATGTGCAGTATGCAGAGAAAAGTAAGTTGCAAAGTAATGTAGCTTGCAATTGATCAAAGTCTGCTTTGTGTACTTGTTACAATTGTGTGCATACAATTTTTGTTAGTGTTCAGGAAAGGAATAATGTAACTGTACTGAACTTCTAAAGAATGCTTCTTCCCTACCCCAAAACAAAATTCAAGACTGAGCTGCTACAGTGCACACACAAGCCTGTGTCCTTACAGAAATGTAAGATAAGTAACCTTTGTTTCCTGTCCCAATTTGCTATTTCTTACCTCTTCAGAAAGTTGTCTGGAATATAAAACCAAGCCAAGCTGAAGTTTTTCATAAGTTTAATGCAATTGTGTTACAGCATCCAAGAACTGATGAATAAGCTGAAAATTCAGGTCCTGGCTCTCTAGAAGAATGACTGCATTGTATACTACACACATCTGAGTTTCAAACTGTATCTACGTGTCTTACACAGGATGTTTCTTGCATTTTCTTTAAATGTATCTGAGAATTGAAATGGCACCAAGAAAATTTCCATGAACTTGATCTCCTCTGTTTAATTGGTGCCAAATTTGTTGCCACTTAAGGGTGAGATATTTAAAGAGCTATTTAAGATGCTAGAACTTGATGTTGCTTTCTTTGCTTATGTATACTTCATTGACTCCATCAGAGGGCTTTTGATAGTGTTTGCAGACAACTTACTGGAAAGCCACCATTTGAAAATACAGGAAATGAGCTCAAGGAACTCTAGGTAGTTATTTGGAAGAAGTCTGTTCAAGGTGATTGCAGGTACTCACATGATCTTCAAATGTTTATGCAACTCACCATACCTTGCCTCCTCTTTGCCACTGACACCCTCCTTGTATTCAAGGATTGTATCTTATTTTGACCACCTTAACTAATCTTGACTACTTAGCTAGGTTCTGATAAGCCTTGTGTGTCTTGACAGCCTGCTTCAGAGAACTTTAGCAGTAAACCAGACTAACTGTGGTAGTATTGTACCACAATACTGTCTCAGTATGTCTACGAAGAGATCTGTTTCACCTACAGTGTAGCTCTTGTATGTGTGCTGGGCAGATGGTGATTGTGGAGGTGCAGGGTGGCCTTCAGGGCCCTTCCAAATCTGGGATGTGCTGAGCTGTTTTGTCCAAACTTGTGGCAGCATTCATGCTCTGCTAGGAATTTTTAATGCTGCACTTCAACACTTCTTTCCAGCTGTGTTGATGCTCACCTCTGACCCTAAAACAGTATTAATAGTACTAGATTGGAGGGGATCTTCTGTGTTCAGACAGACTAGATATGGAAAATAACCTGTGCCAAACAGCCTATGTTAGCAACTGGAAACAGGAGGTGTGGGTTGGATTGGAAATGGTTATTGACCTTTTACCATATCTGTGGGCTTAAGTATAACAAATAATTTAAAGATGGTTGGAGTCTGGTTTATCACAATGAATTCTATAAAAATGTTCAAAACCATGTGGTTTTGTCATCATAGTTCTTGTTAGTAAAGATTTCCTTTAATCTTCCTTCTAAATTCTCGCTTGAATTTTGTCACATCTATATTTAGTGTGTAGTTTTACAGACTGAACCAAAGATGCAGTTCATTTGGTTCATTTTTATTTAATCAACTGATTTAATTTTCCTTCTGATCTTCCTTATGTCAGAGACTTACAGCAATAGATATTAGATGTAACTTGATTTTAATTCTTAGGCAAAAGGCTTTGTTTCTGCTCTTTGATAATGCATAATTAGAATTATTTCAAACATGTGAGAGATTAAACTAAGGTGATTATAGAGATCAGTTAGCTTTGACCTTCTTTCACTAAAGAAACTGAAGTTTTGTCACTAATATATAGGAGAAGACACTTGCCCAGTTCAGACAAGATTACTTCCTGAAAGGCAGTTGGTTAACTCATTATCTGGATTACAAAGTACATTTTGAATGGGGAAAAGGAACAACCATACTCTCATGGGATTTGAAGATATTTTTGTGAAATTAAACAAAATATCTAGTATCAAAATACTTTATATTTGTTATTGAGTTTACTTTGGTCTGTAAAATTCCTGGCTTTAGACAGCTAGTTAAAAGAGTAGCTTTTTTTTGATAGTATGGAATTTATAACAACAATAGCTTGTGCATCATAATGTTAGATAATGTAGTTGTTAATGAGTGAAATCAACTGTTGAGTTGATTTCACTCAGTTAAGAAGTTAAGATTTAATTTCACAATTAAATCTTAACTTCTAGGGCGTAAGAGGGTGTCTGATCTGATGGTTGTACTACATAAAGACAGCTTTTTTTTTTTTTTGTAGAAGTCACCTGATGGTTTTTCATTTGTAATTCTACTAAATGTGAAAGCTGTTAATCGCAATTGCAAAATTGTTAATCATTGTAGTGAAAGTATCTTGTATTACATGGAACAAACAAGGATTGTCCATTAATTATATAATACATGTATGTTTGAGGAATTGGCAGGCATACAAAAGATAATACGTTTTATGTAGGCAAAATAAGTCAGGTAATGGATTTAAATTCCTGTGGTAGAAAGAAAGTCCAGCAAAAGGAAATTCTAATTCAGTATTCAGGTATAATATAGAGTTTATGAAGACTTGAGGACTAAACCCCCAAATGTTAAATCTTACAAGTTTCCCTATTATTCAACCAATAGATGGATATTTTATTTTTAAACAGAAACCCCACCTCCCGGATACATCAGTGAAGATGGAGAAACAAGTGACCAGCAGTTGAACCAAAGCATGGATACAGGTAACATTTTCACCACTTTCAAGACTTGGGATTACTAGTTGTGATCCCTTTATGTAGTGGTATGACTTAAGCCCAAATGATACTGGCAGTAGCCCTCTGTACAACCTGTTGTTTTGTGTTGAAAATACAAGTGGTTTTTTTTTTTTTTTTTTGTGAGCAAGATATTTTTTTTGCCAGGGTAATGCTTTTAAAACACTTATGCTTTTGTTATGAAACAAATGAAATGTACTTAACATGGCACAAAGTCTAATTAAGGCTTCATCAGAAAATCTTGAAATAGATTTTAATAGCTGACTAGTTTCAACTTATTAGTAGCTTTCCCTTCTGAAAACAGGTTCAATGAAGCAAACTGTCTGTTGGCCTAAATAGGTTAAAGAAATGCTGCATTTTGAGAACCTCTCTTAACTCTGATAACTTTATTGCTTCTGCTGAGTTTCAAATTAATTCTTGTTTAGAAAGCTATATTTAAAGAATAATGGAAACGTTATATATAAAATATATATATAATGTTTAATAATGGATGTTGTTAGTGTCTTCACAAGGAGGGGTAGGTTCCCAGGAGTCTGGAAAATTAAATGTAATTTTAATTCAGAATAAAGATGTGACATGTTGGAAAACTGGTTATAGGCTTTCTGAGGTTTCTTAGTCCAAAGAATTTTAAGATAAAGATGGTTCCTAAGTAAGAGTTGTATGTATCCATCTGAAATGATGAGAATAATTTGCTCTTAATCTGTGTTGCTTCAACAGGATCTCCAGCAGAGCTGTCTCCTAGTACTCTCTCCCCAGTTAATCATAGCCTGGGTAAGTTGGAAATACTTTTGTTTCAGTGTGTGTGATGGATCCTCTTTATGTATATAATTACACTAAAAATAAAAATGTACCTTAAAGCAAGAGCTATATTAGGAGGAAACTATTGGGTTGACTTCCTGATAATAAATATAAGAGCTGGGCTAATGACTAGTTAATTACTATCCTATTTCTCTAACTGGTGAGCTGCTAGCAAAGAGTAATATGGTTGCATGTGTGTTCAGGAACTGAATTCATAAAATATTTTAAAGGATATTAGCCTGTCTGTAGTGCTGCCCAGACTTGCAGTCTCCCCGTCTGTTCTGCTCTTCTCATGTACTGTTTCACCTGTGGCCACAAGACAATTGTTGCTCCTCCATTAGTTGCCCACCTGCTTTGATCAGGTTCTATTGCTGGGTTTCTGTGTAAATCCCTCAGGAAGATCAGATTCCTTTGACTTTGTTTAAGAGTGGGGAGTTGGTGTGAAAGGAAAATGCTGTCTAGAGAGCTGGGCTAAGTAGTTAGTTAGCCTCCGTAAAAAGAGGAAGCAATACAGGAGAAGCTGAAGATGCACAGGGAAGATATGAAGCTTTAGTAGGGAGAGTGCCTTCAAATGGATGGGTATAAGGTGAATATATTGTAATATGAGGGAACATAATTTTCATATTTAACTTTTTCCTTTGTTTGGTTCAGTGTTTGATAGTTTGATCTCTTTAATGTTGCAAGAGTGTTTTTAAGTTATAGAATGGTAATAGAAGTGTGTCAATGTCTGGTACTTACAGTAACATTGGTTTAATCATTTTGCTGAGCAAGCACAAGTAAAGTATGTGAGCTGTGATCACTTTAGATCACCCCTTCCCTTTGGTGGAATATTGAATTCTATTCTCTTTACTGTGGTAGGTAAAAACAATGGCAAGCAAAATTAAATTTGAATAGTTTGAGGAGACTTGAGACTTGTTTCTGGAGGAAAAAAATAGCAAGGCAGATCAATTTCATTTCAGCTTCAGTTCTGTGCTATTCTTTTTTATTTAACTTTTTTTTTTTTTTAGACTTGCAACCGGTTACTTATTCAGAGCCTGCGTTCTGGTGTTCAATCGCATATTATGAATTGAATCAAAGAGTTGGAGAAACCTTCCATGCATCACAGCCTTCCCTGACTGTAGATGGTTTTACAGATCCATCAAATTCAGAACGATTTTGTCTAGGTCTGCTTTCCAATGTAAACAGAAATGCTACAGTGGAAATGACAAGGCGACACATAGGTAAAAATCTAATCTTTTAACTATTTCAGTATTTTAGCTCTGAAATTATCAGTAGTGGTCCAGGTAGGAAGGGCAGATCTGTTGTTTAGGGTTGTTTCACCATTATACAACCAGCCACCGAACTGTCTTCGAGGCTTTCTAAGGAGAGTGTGGTGTCTCTTGCTAAGGACAGAATTGGTAAGACAGAGGTCACTGCTTTCAAGTCCAGAGTTCTTTTGTTACTGATATTGGCAGAAAGGGAATGGTTGGACCAGATGATCTTGGAGGTCTTTTCCAATCTTTATGATTCTATGGCCTTCAGTAGAACCTTCTGACTACTTCTGCCCCAAATCCAAATGCTTGTCATAAAATTTTAGAGGTGGAGAAGCCCAAGATATGCCTGTGATGACTGATTAAAATGGTCAGTGATGAGGAAAAGTAAACCTGTAAGGCATTCTCCCTGTTTTTTTTGTTTTGTTTTGTTTTGTTTTTTTTTTGAATAGCTCATATTTTATTTGAAAAATGCTTTTGAAGAAAAATGGGAATATAAACTATGGCCTTTAAAGGACCTGTTCATTATAATTAGCTTTTTGGGGGGGAAATCAATTGTATGTTACTTCTTACTTGTGCCAGAAATAACCCATATGGATTTTTTTTTCCTCTGAGAAAGAGCGAGATCATATTTCAGAAGTGAACAATAGGATTTCTTACTGATTTTTTTTTTTGACAATAGGACTAAATGAAGTCCCACTGTTTTTGTCAAAGTAGTACAGAAAAAGGGGTATGCAGTGGGTTGTGAAATTGTGTGGGTGCATGTAAGAGGAGAGTCTGTGGAAATGGTATATTTGTTCTGTTTTTTCCCATCATCTTAGCAGCATGTGCCACTTCACATACAGCACTTGATATTGGCACATGTTTTAATTATGCTGAATCTAATCTTTTTCTTTCAATTGTGGCACTTCAAGTGAAAAAATTCTTTACTTCTTAACTTGGCTTTGGTTACTAGCCATTGTGTATCTAGAAAATTCTAGATCACTGGACCAAAAATTATTTTGCCTTCGAATATTGTGTGATAAAAATGCAAGCTAGTTGTGTTCTGTCCCTGCTACAGCTGTCAGACCAGCAGTATGGTTATCTAGATAATTGACTTCTATTTTTGTTGAAAAAATAAATAAATAAATAAATAATTGGCCTTCTCTAAAACAAAATACTCCCTTGTTTGTTAATCTGCCTGGGTCATATCATAACTAGAGTTCCTTTGAATTTCCTTACAGGAAGGGGAGTACGCCTCTATTACATTGGTGGAGAAGTTTTTGCTGAGTGCCTAAGTGATAGCGCAATTTTTGTTCAGAGCCCAAACTGTAATCAAAGATATGGCTGGCATCCTGCAACTGTGTGCAAAATTCCACCAGGTTAGTAGCCTACCAAAGGTCTTGTACAAAAAAAAAAAAAATCCAACTTTTTTTTTTTTTGTCGGATGTCATTTACTTTCCTTTTGATGCCTAGAAAGGGTTTCTTCATAGTTCTGGTCTTCTGTGTAGCAAACACAAGTATTTAAGTGTACTTCTTGACTTTTTTTTCTTTGTAGGATGCAATCTAAAAATCTTCAATAATCAAGAATTTGCTGCTCTTCTGGCTCAATCTGTGAATCAGGGTTTTGAAGCAGTTTATCAGCTTACTAGAATGTGTACTATAAGAATGAGTTTTGTTAAAGGATGGGGAGCTGAATACAGGTAAGAAAAAAGCCTTTATGTTTTTTTCCTTTTGCTAATGTGCACTATTTCTCTCTGGCTTGAAAGTTATATATAGCTACTGTAGCTATGTTGTCTTCAAGTTGAACCCCATATTTTCTTTTTCTCTCCTTCAGCTATGGAACTCCTAAGTCATAAAGACAGGTAAACTGATTTTAGTATTGCACTAAAGTTCATTGAGCAAGGAGTTTCATCAGAGTTCACTTCCTCACTTAGTCTTACTTGCTTATTGTGGTGAAAACACTGACAACATCTGGAAGTTTCAGAACTTGTTATACAATTATTTGCTGTGTTACACCTATAGTCATTTTGGTCTCTGTGCTTTTCTATGAGTGTAATGTATAGTATGAGTTTGTTAGGTTGGTGTGGGGATACAGTTTGGGACCCAAGGGAAAGTACTGAAGTGACTGAGTTCATTATGCAGACTAAAACAGCTGATAAACATGCATTTAAGGGATGGCAAATATATTGGAACTTGGAGTGGAAAAAACTTTGCAGGAGTAAGATGTGTGTTTATGTAGAAAAAACTGCTAAAAATCATTGAGTGGAAAAGTAGTCTTTTATCTGCTTTTGAATAGTCTAATTATATTCTCTATAGAACAAACTAAAACCTATAGTTCAGATGGTGCATCTTCTTAATGTAGTATGGGAATTTGGAAGGAAAAGGAGCTAACTTGAAACTGAGCAGTTTTCATTATTTCTCAAGCTGAGATTTCATTATTTTAGAGAGCTACAGATGTGGTTTTAAACAATAACAACAAAAAAAACCTTAGAAGTCTCTATAAATTATATACTGAAAGAATAAAGTCTGACACATCAATACCATATTGCAGTACAGAACAATTATTTTCTTTAAATCCTTAATTCTGAAGTTAAATAATACCAGGTTGTACTTTAGATCCTGGAGTTTTGTTTCTTTTATCTGCTCTTGCAATATATCCATGCAAATGTGAGCCATTGGTATGTGGGGGAGGATTCTTGGCTAAATTAAGCCAATTTTATAAAAGCCTAATTAGATTAAATAAAAAATTTGAGTAATGAAATAAATTGGTACCTCTTTGTTAGCAAGAGGTATGCAAGAAAAAAAATCCGGCTCAAGTTTAAAGAACTGTTGGATTTAGCTCAAAAGGAGTATGTATACACTTACGCATAATTAAATACAACATTCAAGTCGGAATAGAAGAAAGGCTTAATCAGTCAGATTATGTGAAGACAACTTGAAGTGAATGGAGTGTAAATGTTGGGTTAAAACAGCAGAGAGGTTTTTGGTGAAGTTATTGCTAAGGAGGGAGAATGATTTTTAGCAGTCTATAAACCCTTCAGAGATCATAGGGTTGAAAAAGCCCAGTGGAAACTGCCAGAACAGCACAGTCTGAGTACCAATGTAATGCTGAACTAGTTTATTTGCATCTCTGTTGAAGATAGTGCTAATAAATTATTGAGGTGCAAAACTTGTAAGTTATGATTAAAGTAAGAAGGGGTTGCTCCTACATGTACAACCTTGAATTTAAATTAAGGTAGTCTAAATTGTCAAAATAGATGGTGAAGCAGGGTATCACAGAATCACACTAAAAACCAGTCATTGTTAAAACTTCCATGCTTCATTATGTCAGAAATGTTTCTCAGACTAGGTTTTGGCGAAGCCAAACCATTATCTACATTTCAGGCATGTGGCTTATGTTCATAAGCATGATGTCAAGGTGGTAGATTTTATAGGCTTAGTAGACAAAATAGTTCATAGCTTTTCGCTTGTTGCATGTTGGCTTAAGTTGAGGATTGTGGTAGAAGTTCAGATCAGCAGTTAAGCATTCACATTAACACAGGAACTAACCAGGGCTAAAATAATCTTCTGAAGAAAGTTGAGGTGTAATCACAGCAAAGATTTATTTGATACATAGATGGGAACTCCATGGATAGAAGAAACTGAGTTCTAGCTTTGAGAGGGCTGCTAAGTGGCTCACTATTTTATCTTTTGCCAGGGCTGTTGAACAGAACCAGTTATAAAATATTCAGGAATATTCTGGAAGTGTGTTGTGTAACAGATTGTAGGGGAGTTGACAGCGGTGGAATAATGAACTTCCTTCTTTGGGAGAGGATTCAAGACTAAATGGAATTACATTTCCTGTGGTTTAGATTGTTCTTTTTATTGGATCGCTTTATTTTGGCATAGGCATTCAGGGCTAAGTTAATGTTTTTTGGAGTGTGGAGAGAGAACAGACCCCAACTGCTTTCTTCTCCTAGAAAATGTAATACCACAGACAGCTCTTGAAATCCATCTTCTCGCTGGTTTAATTTTTCTGCCTTTTCAGTTCCCCCCATTTATATAAACATATTTTCTTAAAGCAAAGAGTTCCGATGCTGACTGTAAAAATGAAGGGACTGGGTTTGTATGTGACTAATCTGCTTTCTTTGAATCTTAATGCCTCCTTGCTCTGATTTTGGAATAGGTAGAATTATTAGGAAAAACTGGCTTAGCAACAGTAGGTAGTCTTGCCATTCTAGTTTGAGAAAACTCCCATGTCTGTAGTGGGTACAATGGAATAACAGGATCTCTCAGGCAGAGTATGTCCAATATTTGTTTCTCTGCAGATGAAAAGGAAGACTTCTGAATAACAGGTTTCTCTCCCAAGGATGTATGGGAGAGTGAATGGAACTTTATGGATATCAAGTTTTTGGCTTTTACTGACACTTCCTAAATAGTGTACTAAAAAAAAAATAAAAGCTGCTGTTGTGGAAAAATAAGGCAAGTTTGTAGAGAACAGAAACAATTTTTACTTAAACTGCTTGTGTGAAGATCTACAAAACAAAGTAGAAGTATAAATAAGATTACAGGAAATCAGATGAAGTTTGGAGTTCCATTTGAGATAACATCAGTCAGCACAGTATAACCACACTGTGTTACGATGCAGCATTTCTTGCTTCATTGTACATTTTTCTTGATGATTGGTCTATAAAGATAGATCTTAAGATTTCCTATGCGTTATATTGTTTGGCCACCTTACCTGTGCAGAGCCAAGCATTTCTGTTCCTTATTTTTTCAGTATTTGTCTATGAAATTCAAATGTAGTTACTCATGCAAACTTTTTGATGGTGAAGATAGTAGCTGTATGCAGCTGACTGTGATGCAAACACCAGATTGGTTGGACAGTCTTCACTTTTGAGTTGTTTTTTTTGTAGTAAGGTGTTGTGGTTTAACCCAGTCAGCAGTTAAACACCACACAGCCGTTTGCTCATCCTCCCCCCTCCCTCTCTGGGATGGGGGAGAGAATCAGGAAAATGAAGCCTGTGGATTGAGATAAAGACAGTTTATTAAGACAGGAAAATAATTATTATTATAATAGTACTACTAATAATAATGTGTACGAAACAAGTAATGCACAATGCAATTGCTCACCACCCACTGACCAATGTCCAGCCTAACCCTGAGCAGCTGACCCCCCCCCCCCCCCCCCCCCAGCTAGCCACCCCTATCTGTTGTTCAGCATTACGTCAGATGGGATGGAATACCCCTTTGGCCAGTTTGGGTCAGCTGTCCTGGGTCTGTCCCCTCCCAGCTCCTGCTGCATCCCTAGCCTGCCTGCTGTCAGGACAGAGTGAGAAGCTGAAAGGTCCTTGGCTTGGTGTAAGCACTGCTCTGCAACAATTAAAATATCAGCATGTTATCAGCACTCTTCTCATCCTAAGCCAAAACATAGCACTCTACCAGCTACTAAGAGGAAAATTATCTTAACTGGAACCAGGACGTGAGGCATTTGGTGTGGTGCTTGGACCATTTGCTTCTGTTCTTATTCTGTTCTCCAGAGCAGAACATTCTTGATAAATTGTTGATACAAATGTGATTATTGATGTTTTTCATAGATGTGGGGTGGGTATTTTTTTCCAAAGACTGTTTGGTAAATCATTAGTACAGTTATAGTAATAGTTGCAAACTTTCATCTTTCTTTGTAGTAGAGATGGATGGAAACATCCCATCATATGGATCGTAT